>NC_140165.1:107770486-107790486 GCF_963971535.1 Notolepis coatsorum
ACACATCCAACTGTGTGTTATTGGAACTAACACATCCAACTGCCTTTCAACTAAGGCATCCAACCAACTAACACATCCAACTGCCTTTCAACTAAGACATCGAACCAACTAACACATCCAACTGCCTTTCAACTAAGACATCCAACCAACTAACACATCCAACTTTTCTTTTAGTTTTTAATTATGAAGTTAGTGGTTATTGGAATGATTGATTGATTGATTGAAAATTGTATTACCAGATGCAGAATGGGTACAATACAGTACGGCTCAATACACACAATTGTTAAGGGGATGCAGACCTACTTTCTATAGAACTTCATTCTTAGATGCTTCTATAGAAAGTAGGTAAAACAAATTAAAAAGTTTTCTTTGCCCTATAAGAAAAAAAAAGTTTTCTTCGCCCTATTTTTTTATTTCTTTTTTTTAGCCTAAACTTAACCAGTTGGAAACCAGGCGTACAGTAATAAAATTAGCAATCAACCAATCAATCAATTCAATAGACCATGCTCACTTAAAACAGCGCTGCTTCTCTCTCAGTCTGACTCCCCCGCTGTTGCAGACAGGAGTGTGTGTGTGTGTGTATGTGTGTGTGTGTGTGTGTGTGGGTGTGTGTGTGTGTGTGTGTGGGTGTGTGTGTGTGTTTGTGGGTACGCCAGCGTCGGACAGTGTGAGAGTGAACGCTGCAGTCAGTGGGAAGGAAGTAGAAATTTTAAATTAAATTGCAAATAATCAATCAATCAATCCGCGATTTTTCTTTTGTTCTAAAATGACTCATGACCCATCAATTACATCATCCAACATTGTTTAAAGGACTAAGACATTCGCCTTGACAGAATCGCTTTATATTTAGTCGTTATGACGCTATCAACATATCCATTTGTTAAAGATTATTGTCCGCCATCTTGTGATCCGGCGGAGTGATGTGATGTGATGTGATTCGGTTGTGGGCGGGTCCTGGGACCAGAAGCGTAGAATGGTCCCAATACATACGTGTAAATGGACTGTTTCAGCCAATCAGAAATTTGCATGCCGTTGTATAATGGTACATACAGTATACATCTGTGATATGAAGAGCAAAGTGTAGTGGTACATATACAGCTGTGGGTGGGGGGGGGGGACTGTACATTGGAGGTGTTTGGGTGGGTGGGGTGGGTGGGTTGGGTAGGAGGGGTGGGTGGGGGACACTGTACAACTGTACAAGCAAAACTGTACATTGGAATATTGACAAAACCATACTTGGTCATTTACTGTACATTGGAGGGGGTTGGGTTAGGACATTTACAGGGGCCAGTTTCGAATTACAGTCTCCCGTAGGTGTTTTTTGAGAGTGGTTTTGAAAGTGGGTAGTGATTCACATTCCTTTACAGCTTTGGGTAGGGCGTTCCACATTGATGTGGCATAATTGCGAAACGTGTTTAGTCCCTTGTTTGAGCCAAATCTGGGTTTAACATGATTTGTGGAGCTCCCTCTGGTGTTGTGATCGTGGTATTCACTGACCTTTGGGAAGTATTTTGACATGTACATGGGTACCTTGGTCGTGTAGTGTATGTTGTAGACCAGGCCCATTGCAAGTTGCTGTACTCTGTCGTCTACTCTAAGCCATCCTAGGTTGTCAAAGTGGGCAGGGGTGAGGTGGGTTCTAGGAGTAAGGTCAAGCAGTAGTCTGACCAGTTTGTTTTGAGATGTTTGTAATTTAGTTTTTAGCGCCTTTGAGGTGCTTTGGTACCATGAGGTGCAAGCATAGACGTAGTACCCTTGAATGAGTTCTCCTGCCAGAGTCTTCAGGGTATTCTTGTTTACCAGAGAGGAAATCCGGTACAAGAATCGAGTTCCTTGGTTGACTTTTTTTATTACCTTGGATGCCATTTTGTCACAGGAAAGATTTGCCTCTAGGATGGAACCCATGTAGGTAATTTCATTAGTGATGCACCGATGTAAAAATTGTGGCCGATACCGATAACCGATATTAATATTGCTGTTCTGGCCGATACCGATATTTACCGATGTCGATATCTCTGTATAGAAAACACTTTTTTATGATAATCAAATAAAGAGCTATTTTCCAAAACGCTTTTATTTTTTTTACCTTTGAAACTTATTTTCAGAAATGACTAATATTTTGAAACTATTTAAGGCCAAAACATGTAAAAAAAAATATATATATATATATAAAAAAATATTACAAAATAAAAATGTATATCGGCCCTATCTTGATATCGGACTGATACCGATGTGTAAAAAAAAAACGCCATATCGGCCAATATTATATCGGCGGCCGATATATCGTGCATCACTAAATTTCATCTTTCCTTGTGACAATATTGTCACCCACTGTAACTGAGAAGCCGTCGGTCTTGCTGAGTTTGTTATTTGATCCGAAGAGAATGGACTCTATTTTACCCAGGTGTAATTAGGGGTGGACGGTATGGTCTAAAATGTATATCACGGTATAATTTGAAGCATTGACGGTAACGGTATATATCACGGTATCATCGTTTTTGATAATTTTTTATTTTATTTTATATAATTTTTTATTTTAATTTTTTTTATAAAATATATATATTATATAATTAGACTTGTACTTGTATTATCTGCGAGACATCGCCACCACGCAACAAGCTCCACTGTCTGTGTGTACTCTAGTAGCCTCCAGCTACGGCCAGGATTCTCTGGAGCTGCACCTGGACCTATACTCGAGTAGCCTCGAGCAGAGCTACGGCCAGGATTCTCCGGCGCTGCACCTGGACCCTATTGGCATAACGTTACTTAACTGTGCTCAGCAAGCCCTCAGCTCGAATACGCATCGAATCAGTGTTATAAGACATTGATATCAGGAGCTATCTGTAGCTACTGCTAGCCGGATATATAACGTTAATACAACGCCTCAGTGAATTATTTAGTTCAATGGGACATTTCGTTTTGAACGGTGAACTAACTTGCGCTAACGTGAGCTAACAGGTAGCATACACGTCTCTCTACTAGACTTTGTGGAGCGTTTGTTGATGTCAGGAGCTATCGGTAGCTGGCCGACTAGATACCGTTCGGTTAGACAATGCCTCATCATGTATTAAACTAAAAGTGAATAGTTGACTGGGTCATTTTGTAACGGTAGCTAAGCTAACGTTAGCTCAGGGAGACGCCGCCGTCCTCCCGTGTCTATACGTTACTATATGAATTGAAAATGGGGGACCCTGATGGAAACAAGACAAACGTCTTTCTCAGGTCTGCATCCCCTTAACAATTGTATGTATTGAGCCGTACTGTATTGTACCCATTCTGCAATCTGTTAAATAAAGTTTTCATTCATTCATTCATTCATTCCCGTCCCACTAGACTACTAGACCCGTGTTTACATGCGTGCGGTAGGGGCTGGCACGCCCACTGCGCGAAGCCTCCTAAATAACTTTTTCCAGTTCGCACATATCTATTATCTATGACTAATTCTATCTATTTTTAGGGGCAAATGCCAGTGAAATAATCGCGCTGTGATTACATGACGTCATTGCTATTTTAGAGCTGCCCTACCGGTTACACGGTATAGTCAAAATCCATACCGTAGAGCAAATTCATACCGTTTATACCGTATACCGTTTATACCGTCCACCCCTAGGTGTAATGATAGTTTGTTATCAGCGAGCCAGGTGCAGATTCTGCCGAGTTCTGAGCTGAGGGTTTTTTCAACCTGTAACTTGTTCTTGTCCGAGACCAGCAGGGCTGAGTCGTCTGCATACATTATGCAGCCGTGATATGAAGCGAGCAAAGCATAGTGGTACATACAAATACAAATACCCACCCAACCTCTCTTACATACTAGGTGTGTACTCAGCTTAGTCCATAACGAAGGCCTACATCACATTCTGTATTGGTATTTATATTTAAACATGAAAACATATAGAAATAGGAAGTTCCTATTTTTTGGGTTGGAATCCCTTTTCCCACCTTTTTTGTGGTATTGGTAAATACACACTTCTGTATTAGTTTGTTGGTGGTATTGGTAAATACACACTTCTGTATTAGCTTTTTGTGGTATTGGTAAATACACACTTCTGTATTAGTTTGTTGGTGGTATTGGTAAATACACACTTCTGTATTAGCTTTTTGTGGTATTGTTAAATACACACTTCTGTATTAGCTTTTTGTGGTATTGGTAAATACACACTTCTGTATTAGTTTGTTGGTGGTATTGGTAAATACACACTTCTGTATTAGTTTGTTGGTGGTATTGGTAAATACACACTTCTGTATTAGTTTGTTGGTGGTATTGGTAAATACACACTTCTGTATTAGTTTGTTGGTGGTATTGGTAAATACACACTTCTGTATTAGTTTGTTGGTGGTATTGGTAAATACACACTTCTGTATTAGCTTTTTGTGGTATTGGTAAATACACACTTCTGTATTAGCTTTTTGTGGTATTGGTAAATACACACTTCTGTATTAGTTTGTTGGTGGTATTGGTAAATACACACTTCTGTATTAGTTTTTTGTGGTATTGGTAAATACACACTTCTGTATTAGTTTGTTGGTGGTATTGGTAAATACACACTTCTGTATTAGCTTTTTGTGGTATTGGTAAATACACACTTCTGTATTAGTTTGTTGGTATTGGTAAATACACACTTCTGTATTAGTTTTTTGTGGTATTGGTAAATACACACTTCTGTATTAGTTTGTTGGTGGTATTGGTAAATACACACTTCTGTATTAGTTTTTTGGTGGTATTGGTAAATACACACTTCTGTATTAGTTTGTTGGTGGTATTGGTAAATACACCATTCTGTATTTATGTTTTTGTTGTTTTTGTAAATGCACCACTCAGTATTTATGGGTCCAAAGTATCTCACAGTACTACGAATATGTCATTTGTTTTAGTATGGAATGGACCCCCTCAGCACTGACAGTGCTGGTGCTCCGCTCAGAACACAGGCCCCCAGCGCATTGTTTGGGTCGTATCCTGGTTCGTGGACGAGGAGGAAATAGATCATTGTTAGCTGTGTCCCTTCCTTACTGCTGACCACAAGGTTACATGAGGTTCAGCTGCCAGTCAGTGTGGCTGGTTATGCATCATAGAAATGAATACACATGTCACCCTAATACCCTAATATCCTATCCTAGTTTCTTTTCAAACTGTATTTGAAGGTAAAGATAACTGTTATTGTTGTAGGCTGTGTGTGTGTGTGTGTGTGTGTGTGTGTGTGTGTGTGTGTGTGTGTGTGTATGAGAGAGAGTTTCAAGTTCAAGTTTCTTTAATAGTTGTCATGCAGAAGTACAGAATACTTTTATACAAAATGCTTCTTACTGTTACGCTCCAGAGACTGTGCAAGACAAGATAAGTATGAAATAAAATAACATAGTATAGCATGTAAATTAGAAGTAAAAAAAAAAAAAAAAAAGAGAGAGAGAGAGTGTGTGTGTATTGTGTGTGTGTGTATCGTGTGTGTATGTGTGTATGTGTGTGTGAAAATATGTATGCTAAATATCTTTTCATAATATACTGTAGCCTATATGAATGTAAAGACAATTTTGAGAGATTTAAATATATTTTATAC
This sequence comes from Notolepis coatsorum, assembly GCF_963971535.1. Lineage (NCBI taxonomy): Eukaryota > Metazoa > Chordata > Actinopteri > Aulopiformes > Paralepididae > Notolepis > Notolepis coatsorum. The sequence goes on from NC_140165.1 coordinate 107,776,036, forward strand.
AAACATTTCAATATACAATATGTTGCATTATGTTATATACTGTAGGTTTCATAGGCTATTTATAGAAATATTTACAACATGCTGAAATGACTGCCTTGTGCTTTAGGTTCCCTCATGCTTGTTCTGTTAACACATTGACTGCCAGACCCGAGATTTCTCGGGTTAACTCGCCATGCGTTGAGTGCCAGACCCGAGATTTCTCGGGTTTTGGTATTTTTTTCTTTTATTCGATATTTCTATTCATTACAGGTTCACAGACCTCTGTGTTGCCATAGGAAATCATTCTGAGATCCCCAAAGTGCAATATTGGTCGCATCCTGCTAGGTGGCAGTATCGCCCACCCTTTGAAACCTTATTTCTCAGCGTGTGTTACATCGTATATGGTTGGGGCGGAGAATTTAGATGAAGCCAAGTAAATTGCTTCATCCAACCACTTCGAAACGCATCTAGCACACTCGATCCATGAGTTGTGCCAAATTATGTCCGGGACCAGATGGACATCAATACTGGAAATCGCGATCAGACAATTGGAATATTCTTTTTGGAATAACCCCGATCAAAGGTAAGGACTATCTGTCTGACGTCAATTCCACCTTGATCCTACAATGATTTCATATCGATCCAGCTGATCAGCGTGTGTGGTGTTCAAAACGAATGCCGTTACTGGCGATCAAAGCATAAAAAAATGCCCCCCCCCCTCCCCCATTTCATGCATTCATGATGAGACATAATACCTATTATATACCTTTGAATTGGAAATAGTAGCGTGTACAGGCGAGCAACGCCAACGCTTTTAGCAAAATTCACGTATTGTGCCATAGCACCGTTTTCAGGAATTAGTCAGGATCACTCTGAAACTATACAATATTCACCACGGTATACACGCAAATGTATACATGACATTTTTTTTTATTTTTCACATGTTGAACGATGGATTGTTAATGTCAAATGAGCCATAGTATTGTCTCCATAGCTATAATATAGAATATAGATATAGCCCTGCAAACACCGCAACGCACAGTGAAAATCCCTATACTTTACAGCGCTGGCACACTAAGGCTGAGGTTACACCTTTCGTATCATCTTCGTATTGTTTTCTTATACGCATCGCCGCGTATCGCCGCGACGTCATGCGCCTCGAGTCACACTTTCGTTTTTTTTTCGTTTTTGTCAGCCAAGCACACTGATGTAGTACACTGCCAAAGCAGTAGGTGGCAGTAGGTGGCAAACATGAAGGCAATTTCAACCAATCAGAACGAATGTGCCAATACACTTCCTGGAAGCTCCAGCAAAGAAAATGTCAATAAGCCAGGCGCCTATGCCGCGCCACCATCTTGCTCAATGCAGCAATTCTTTTTTCAGCAAAGCCTAATAAAAGTGCAATAAACAAAACGGATACATTCACTGTGTTCTGCCTGTCATTTGTTGATGAAACAAAACTAACATCAACACAAGTGACCACCAAGAGCAGATAGTTTAGTCTAAAAAACGATCGGTAGCATTGTTAGCCATTGTTAGCTGCATGCTAACGTCAATGGAGTATGCCATTATAATAATATAGCATTGTGGCTAGAAGCTAACGTTAGCTCACGCTACTTAGCCTGCACCAAAACTGATGATATCGCGAGCTATCAGTAGTTAGATAACATTAGAGACAACGCTGTGTGTATTAAACAAAGGTGAATAGATGACTGAGCCATTTTGTTTAATGCTTGTTAAGTTGAAAGAGGAACTCTGAGCTAACAGGGTCTGAATCCTGATAGCTCACGTTAGCCAGCTCATGCAATCGGTAATGCTAGCAGAATGAATGGATGTAAACTTTATTTAACATATTGCATATGGGTACAATACAATACGGCTCAATACAAACAATTGTTAAGGGAATGCAGACTGTTGTAGCTTGGACTGGGGTCCTTATAACAATAACTTGACAACACATGGTAGCTGAAGCTATTTGGGACACGGAGCTCTGTCACACACACACTGTACACAGGAAGGGCACGCAGATGGTATCTACTGCGCATGGGCGTTTTCGCAACAACTGCTCCGTGCAGACTACACGCTGTATTCCTGGCGTTTTTTTTGCGTATCTCCAAACGCAAACACAATTTTGCGTTTCAGCCGTATCCACAAAAAAACGCCAAAAAACGCGTTTCTGTGTAGATAGGACATCATACGTCGTCAAAAACGTATAAAAAAACGCCAGGAATACACTAGTCTAACCTCAGCCTAAGTACAAAGATGGGAAAACAGCGTGGCAATCAATGTGTTAATGTTCCTGACTCATGGAACATCCTTCAAAGTAGGGCTGGGAAATTAATCGATTTTATTATATTAAAAAAAAATGAAATCGATTTTCAAAAAAAATATTTTTTTCCCCCAGAGTCACCTTTTATTTTACAAAAAGTGATGTTTGGTGAAAGTTAGATTTGCACTTTATTAATCCCAATATGGAAATTCATTCTTGTTTGATGATCAAGAGGCACCTTTTATTTGTTTTAAGTGAAGTTTGAAAAGCAAGTTATTGCACTATTAATCCCAATAGGGACATTCATCTTTGTTTGATCAAGAGTAACCTTTTATATATATATATTATTATAATTTTTTTTAGTGAAGATTGGTGAAAGTTAGGTTTGCACTTCAATCCCAATAGGGAAATTCATCTTGGTTTGATAATAATTTTTGTGTCAAATAAAAACAAAGCTTATTTGAAGGATTTCCTTGGCGTTTCTAGTTTTTAAGAGAAAGAAAATCGATTAAAATCGTAAATCGGATGTGATGTGAAAAAATCTGAGATTTTATTTTTAGGGCATATCGCCCAGCCCTACTTCAAAGCCATGATCACTAAACACTGTATCAGTCTGTAACTGGTTTATCTTCATTATCTTGTTGTGCTACTACTTTTAATCTTGTCTTATTTAGTTTAACTGTAAATAAATATTGTAAGTAAATAACTAAGTAAATTAATATCATCATTGGAAATTAGTTCAACCTCGACCTCGGCTTTTAACAAGCATAAATAAAAGTTGAATGATGATGATGACAATTCTACCTCATAATTATATCTGGACAACAAGCTTTATTGGGCTGACGAGTCATGATAAAATGCTGCTACAACACACAGTTGTTGACCAGCCTATAAAATATAATAGTTGAACTTGAAATAGTTGAAAACAAGTAGGCTATGTATTGACATGTTAATAGAATATAACCATTTATTTGTTATTATCTATATATATATAAATTTATATTACACACATTTACTTTCTGTATGGCTATTATACTAAAATATTATTATATATTATTATTATTATTATTATTATTATTATTATTATTATTATTATTATTATTATTATTATTATTATTATTATTATTATTATATTATTATTATTATTATTATTATTATTATTATTATTATTATTATTATTATTATTATTATTATTATTATTATTATTTTGATCCACTTTTTCTCCCATTTTTCCATATTCTCCCATCCCAATTTCGTATCATCCAATTCAACCCTCCCCTGTCACGAACGCTGTTTCTTGCCTCCCACAAGCCGGCTGCAATGTGGACTAAGTCATACATAGCACAAGTCCCCTCCGGTACTTGAGGTAACAGCAGTCGCATCTTTTCACCTGCGCAGCTCGATCTCTCAGTGTCGAGGAGTAACGCGTGGGAGGCTCACGCTGCCCCCGACACTTCCTGATTCTACTGCGCAGGCGCACCAACCGACTTGTAGGAGTCGCTTGTTCACAACGTTCGATCCCCACCCTTCAGTTTTCCCTCCCCGTAATACGGCCAATGTGTATTACTGCGGACGACCAGCCAAACTGAAAAACAATGTGGAGAGCTGGATTCGAACACGCGAATCCTAGCGTCTCCACACTGGTGGCGAGTGCCTTGCCCACTACACCACCTAGCCGCCCTATTATTATTATTATTATTATTATTATTATTATTATTATTATTATTATTATTATTATTATTATTATTATTATTATTATTATTATTATTATTATTATTATTATTATTATTATACACAGGCATTCTCAATGTCCGGACTCCGGTCCAGATCCGGACCGAACCACAACTGTCTCTGGACTCTGAGCAAATTATACTTGTATTATCTGCGAGACATCGCCACAACGCAACAAGTCAAGATTCTCCGCTATCTCCACTGCAAGCAGCGTCTCTGCGTGTCCGACTGCTCTACTGTCTGGGTGTCTCTCTACTCTGCTTTGGTCCAATCACATTCCCCCACCTACAGTCTGCAAATCAGAGGCAAAGTAGGGCGGGTCTTCATGGAATGCGTGTTGTCTCTTTCAGCGACCTGGGGGAGTGTAGCGGGGCTCAATGTGTGAGCGTAGTTGTCGGAATCTGATGTTTTCGACTACACTTAATGGCTGGTCGTCCAGCCCTATGAATTCCATGACTTTTCTTGTGATCGCCTTAGCCTTCTGACTATCACGGTTATACGCACGGGTGCTCTCTAAAGTAGTTTGCGTTAGTGGCCGTTTTGGTTCTTTCTCTGCCTTTTTCTTTTTGCTCCGCTATAAACTTAACAAACTCTCCATCCTCCTCTGGGTGATGGGACTTCAAGTGTCTTATTAAATTTGTTGTATTGAAAATTTTTACATTGCTTCCCCCACAAGGTATTTTATCCTGGCATACATTGCAGATGGCATTTGTTAGGGATGCCCCGATCACGTTTTTTGCCACCGATACCGATCACCGATCGTCTTGAGCCATATCGGCCGATACCGATCCGATATTGATCGTTTTTGAAAAGAAAAAAAAATTATATACATTTATTTTTTATTTTTTACAAAATATATATATTATATAATCATACTTGTAGTTGTATTATCTGCGAGACATCGCCACCACGCAACAAGTCAAAATGCTCGCTATCTGCAAACAGCTCCACTGTTTGTGTGTACTCGAGTAGCCTTCAGCTACGGCCAGGATTCTCCGGAGCTGCAGCTGGACCCTATTGATCACATTCAACATGCCCTCAGCTCGAATACGCATCGAATCAGTGTTATAAGACATTGATATCAGGAGCTATCTGTAGCTACTGCTAGCCGGCTATATAACGTTAAGACAACGCCTCAGTGAACTATTTAGTTTAATGGGACGTTTCGTTTTGAATAGTGAGCTAACGTAAGCTAACGTGAGCTAACGTGAGCTAACGTGAGCTATCATGCACTACTAGACTTGCTGGAGCATTCATCGATCGGTTTTCGCAATTGACGACTAGAAAGCATTATCGGAATTCCCCAATCTCATATTTATACTAATCTATACTTATACTTTATACTATACCGATACCGATTGCTGGTTGATCGATTGCGGCATCCCTAATATTTTTTTAATTCTATTTATTTTGGGCTTTCTGTATTTTTCACCCATCCCAATTTAGTCGTTATGCCAATTCCCTTTCCTGGTCGTTGCGCGCATTGCCCCACTGTCGGCCTGGGGAGGGTGTAGAAGTTAGAACTACCACATGCCTCCTCCAATACATGTGGAGTCGCCAGCCGCTTCTTTTCACCCGACAGCGAGGAGTTTCACTGGGGGAACGTAACGCGTGCAGAGGTTCATGCTATTTCCCCCAGATCCCCTCCCTGCTGAACAGGCGCCCCGACCGACCAGTAGGAGTCGCAGTTTACAACGACCAGGACACTGCCAATTGACAGACGACTGACCAAGCCGGAGGTACCGCTGACAGCTGGATTCGATCCCAGAGTCTCTGTGGTGGTGTGTGCTTAGTCCACTGCGCTACCCAGCCGCCCGCGTCAGGGGGATTTTGCACTAAACTGTAATGTTTTAATTTCACATTAGCACTCGCAGTGGGTCGTAAGGTTCTCTCTGTGGCGTCCACTGGCGTCTAGGGAGGAAAACCCTGGTGTTTTTGTCATACAGTACAATAGCTCTCTGAGTCAAGCTGTGTTTGATTGGTCATCACATTTTCTTCCCACCCCGGTACATTAGTCATAACCCAACTCCTGATCTACAGTCAGAAGGTTAGAGAAGTGGGTTTGTGTCCCCGGTTTGATCCCCGAGACGGGCAGGAACCAATCGGGTGTTGAAGTGAATGAATACTACTCTCCCCTCTCAAGGCACTTAGCCTCTCCAACTGCTCCAGTGGGAGTTGCAAAATGGCGTGTCAGACTGTGGTTGTACTGGGTGTGAATGTGTGGAACTGTGTGAAGCAGGGCATTGCTGAAAAAAACACCTACCCTGGGTAAATAAAGGTAAAATAAAAAGATCATATCAGTGACTAACGAAGATGTTAGTTACATTGTGAAAGTTAGAGGTCGATTAGAGGTTGCTGGCCTGCGTTTACACAAAATGGAATTTCTAATACTGTCTTTGCACAGATGCGATCTCTCATGGCCATGTAAACACTGAGAACACGGGACGTGATCCCTTTCCTCCTTTAGAGGCAAGCTGGAGATCAGGTCTGCCTGGTAAAAAGGTTTAATCAGATTGTCTTCTCTGCCCATAGAAATGCAACCTCACCTTTTTCCTTTTCATTTGAATCCCCCCTTTTCCTGTCCAGCGTGACTGGACACAGTAACCATGTTATCTCAGTGCAGGAGTTGCTCTAAGCCCTAAAGCTCTCATTTCCATTGAAATATACAGTGTCCATTGGGAGGATCAAATCCCTACCTGGTGGAATTTAGCCAATGTAATTTTTCCCACACACGTGCGCGCGCACACACACACACACACACACACACACACACACACACACACACACACACACACACACCCTTGTTTGTTCAACATTTGATTAACAAATGTTCTCTCTCTTTCATTCTCCCTCTCTCTCCCTCTCCCTTTCTCTCATTCTCTCTCCCTCTCCCCCCCCCCTCTCTCTCTCTCTCTCTCTCTCTCTCTCTCTCTCTCTCTCTCTCTCTCTCTCTCTCTCTCTCATTCTATCTCCCTCTCTCTCTCTCTCCCTCCCTCCCTCCCTCTCTCTCTCCCTTTCTCTCTCTCACTCAGAAATGGAAGAAGAACTGGTTCGTCCTCTACCCTGCCAGTCAGAGCGGCATCGCCCGCCTGGAGTTCTACGACTCGCCCTCGGGCAGTGGGGGCGGGACCGGAGGCAGCTTGGGGGGCGGGTCCAACGAGAAGAGCAGGAAACTGGACAAGAAGATCATCCGGCTGTCGGAGTGCATCTCCATCCTGCCGGCTTTGACGGAGGGCTGTCCCAAAGACAACATGGCCGCATTCTGCGTGGAGACCAATGACAAGACGCATGTGTTCGCTGCAGAGAGGAGCATCACCATGGAGTGGGTGGAGAAGATGTGTGAGATTGCGTTTCAGGTATGATACAGATTAGAAGTCTGCACAGGCCTGATATTTTGGCCCCAGCCTGGCCCCAGCCCTCGGCATTCAGGCCCGGCCCTACCCCTAGCCCGGCAAGTTAAGCAACTACACACTCTCACTCTCTCACACACATAACTGCTCGTCTGCCATTTCAGCACCAGGCAGGCGCTGTCGCTAGAGCTGCCGTGATAACCGCATTACCGCGGTATCGCTGTTGCATCACGCCCACTGCAGAGTTAGGCTGAATACCGCATCACCTCTGTTTTTTTATAATAATAATAAAGTACCCTGCTCTCGTTGGGCTTGCGGCTCTGCAGATATACCCTACTCCTCTGTCGAGGTTCCAAGCGACCCCATTGGGTAGAAGTGGTACCAGAAAAGTCACGTGAAACACTGCAGACCACCGATTGGTCAGAAGAGAGACGCGTCACACGTTGGAGCGTCCTGCACAAAAGCAGAAAGCCGCCATCTTTACTGGCTCGCTAAGTAAGGATTCATTCAGGATTCGTTTGCAACCGGACCAAGTGCAATAAACAAAAAAGGATGGATTCACTGTGTATTCTGCCTCATTTATTGATGAAACAAAACCGACATCAACCCAATTTACCACCGAGCGGAGAGTTTAGTGTCACAAAAATATCGCTGATGTGTTAAACTTGTTGTTGTTGTTGCTAACGTCAGCAGATAGACACGAGAGGTAACGTTAAACCCGGGTTGCTTGGTAGAATAGACACAATGAGAGGTGACGTTAGCTTTAGCAGAATAGACAAAACGAGAGTCTGGTTAACACTTTCCGTGCCACACACGAGAATACTCAGGTTTATTAATAGGTGGTTGAAAGCCACTCACGAGATTTCTCTGATTTTTTTTTTTTTTTTTTTTTTTAGCGATCTGAAATCATATTGCATCACCCGAGCCTACCCGAGTATAGCCGAGCGGAGCCGGCGATCATTGTGGAAAAAAGCGCCCCCTGTCGTCTCCCAGATGACATAAGGGATTTTGGAATGGACTCAATGAAAATGAATGGGGAAAAAAATCCGGTACTCCACATTTTCCAGTCCACTGATGCAGCCGGGGTTATCAGAGTTCATTCTGGATCCTCTGAGCCCCTCGGATCATGGAGTTCTACTGTATCGCGTTGGATCTATACACTTATCGATTTTTTCGAATGGTGATCAGGAATTGGAATATACCAGTTGGATACCATCTGATGTCAGGTAAGGACTCTATGTTATCAGTGGTAGGATAATCAGAGTAAGTTTGATGAAGTTATAAGCTGTTTTGTGAAATGTCCTCTTTCGGTTTCACTGTAAAAGTCCAAGAGGAAATCAACGCGGCGATTATCCGTGCGCGGCCCGAATGTGCTTGCGTGCACGTATAATATTGATCATCTAGCGTTTATTTGAAAACGATTCATAAAAAGGCAGACGAATATCAACGTTGTGGATAGAGCTGCCGCGGTATTGATGTTTTCCTTACCGCACACATTTGCAAAATATTTCCTACCGCCGCGGTTATTACCGCACGCACACAAAAAAAAAAAAAAAAAAGTTTGAATGCATTTTTTTTTTTAGTAGTAGTCTACTCTTTATAGCATATAGCCTGCCTCTAGTCTAAATGTCTATCTTTAGAGGATGACTTTGCAGCATGAATATTGTTTGGGATTCGGCAAGCACGCATTAGTTATTGAAAGTGAAACACGGATTCGAAGTTTCCCCTCTGGTCGTGCGCAGTTCACTCGGTGTCGCGGGCAGGGGTGGTTACCCCTAACCCCCCCGACCCTTTCTTATTATTATTACTATAAAGTTACTACTTTATAATAAAGGCATTCGTTTGGTGGCATTAACATTATATAGTTATACGTTCAATAACATCAGCGTATTTACCGGACCATATCAAGGCAAGCAATACTCTATTCATATCTCAGTTCCTTTCTTTGCTCAGAGCGTGCTGAGTTGTCCCATTCTGCGGTCTGTTAATAAAGTTTTCAATCAGACAAGTGTATAGAACGAAGGGCTTTTATTATAACATTCGTTGCAGACAGTAAAATCATTATGTCTCGTTTAGTACTCCTGAAGATTGATGGTAGTCCACTCCGGCGGAGAGTTAAAGCTAACGTTATTAGCCGTGTTGTGATGAGCTGACATTCAGGATAGGGGTGGACGGTATAAACGCTATACGGTATAAACGGTATTAATTTGCTCTACGGTATGGATTTTGACTATACCGTTTAACCGGTAGAGCAGCTCTAAAATAGCAATGACGTCATGTAACCACAGCGCGACTATTTCAATCGCATTTGCCCCTAAAAATAGATAGAATTAGTCATAGATAATAGATATGTGCAAACTGGAAAAAGTTATTTAGGAGGCTTCGCGCAGTGGGCGTGTCAACATGCAATTGTCATTTCATAATAAACACATATCACCGCGGCGCACAGCAAGTTTCAATTTCAGTTCCTGGCATTTTTAACCAGTGGAGAAAGGTAAGATATTTCCCTATCGTTTTTCTTATATGAATTATTCTACGTTAATAAAACATACCTGGTGATCAACTACAGTTTGCTGTAAACATTACGATATGTGTGTAGTGTTATGATAACGACGGCAGCAGCGGGAGCCGGGAGGAAGGCGTGCAGCAGTGGATTTGCGAATAGCATGCAGCTGCAGAGCCGCAGAGCCAGTGGCTCTTTCAGGTCTGGTCACAGGCCCGTCAAACAGCGCCCCCCCACCCTTGCGCCGTTCTGACCCCCATCGTCTCTAAGCATTTTGTGTGTCAATTTGTTGACACATGTGTCAATTTGTTGACGCAATTGTCAATTCTTAAAGCTGAGGATGAGTGGCACCTTTGTCTCAATTCTTATTCAATTCAATTCGCTCTGCGGCTCTGCAGCTACATATGCTTCTAGCAAAATCCAGCCCGCTGTTTGCAATGGGAGCAGGAGTCTCGACTCTGGACTTATTTTATTTGGAATATAATGACTTTATACGCAAAAGTAGCCTAGTTTTAAGTTACAATATTATAAATCTACATGCCTTGAGGATTTCATTCTTTATATAGCCTGCCTATCAGGCAAAAAAAATTATTCTAACAGAAACACTGATACCGTGATATATACCGTTACCGTCTATGCTTCAAATTATACCGTGATATAAATTTTAGACCATACCGTCCACCCCTAATTCAGGACGTAAAAAACGTGTGACGCGTCTCTCTTCTGACCAATCAGTGGTCTGCAATGTTTCACGTGACTTTTCTGGTACCCAATAGGGTCGCTTGGAACCTCGATGGAGGAGTAGGGTATATCTGCAGAGCCGCAAGCCCAACGAGAGGAGGGTAATTTATTATTATTATTATAAAAAACAGCGGTGACGCGGTATTCAGCCTACTCTGCGGTGGCCGTGATGTAACAGCGATACCGCAGTAATGCGGTAATCGCGGCAGCTCTAGTTGTGGAATATTCCAGTAAAAGACGATTTTCATAGAATGCCCCAAAATGGGCTGTTTTTTATTTCAAAACGGGGGCTTTTCTAAATGCTCTGAAACGGAAATGACGCGATAAAAAACCAATCTGCCTTGACAGCACTGACTGGAAAATAGTCTTTGATAATGCGATGGGCAGATTAGACACATAGCCATAATTTAAAACATAGATTAGGCGATATTAACGTTAACATTGGCGCCGATGGTGGCATTCAGCGGGTAAAAAGGAAAACCCGGCGTGGCGCTCAACGTGTTAATGTTGTTATTGATTGATTGATTGATTGAAACTGTGTTAAAGTCTGGCTTGCTGCAAGCCCTCGGACATAGCTATGCTCACGGAGCTTTCAGTGTACACAAGTGTCCCCACACGTGTTACGATTAGTCCTACGCTTCTTTGGCATGATGGACCCAGATGACAGAGTGGAGATTGATGAGACCGGAGACAGAATGTGACGATGAACAGTTTACTTAAAGACAAGGTACATACACGACTAACACACAGGTAACATTTAACAATGATCGCGCCCAGCAGGGCAGGACAGACAGGACTATATACACCGACTAATTGACAAGACACAGAGGGTAATTTACAAACAAGACACAGGTGTGGTAGACATAAACAATAGAACACAGAGTACACTGGAAAACAATAACAAATAACCAACCAGACTAAACATAATTACAAACCACAGACAGGGGAACACAAGACTAACAAAGTGGAGACAACAGACAATAAGCACAACAAACACAACTGACAATAAATAACAATAAGTTTGTGTGTGAGCTGATGCCAGATTGGCATCAGCCCACCGGGTGGCAATGTAGACTGAGGGTTATTGTTAATGGGAGGTACTTGTGAATATGTCTGAGTCCTGGGCCCCGTTCCATGTACCGGGATAACCGAGTTAGCCGGATAACTTTATCAGGCTAACTGTGTTAGCCTGACTTTCCGATTTCATGTACCTGGATTTCCCAAATCACCATGACAACATATCCAAAAGTTTGAGCCTGCTCGAAAGCAGAGTTCAAGTTCAAGTTAGCCTGAACTATCGCCACGCCCCCGCAAAGAAGTGACAGCCCGTTTCCTGAAACTATTCCCACAGTCTACGATCTGCATTATACCATTCTGAATTACGTTTTTGTGCTCCATTCTTCCAGAGGGGGCTTTTGAAATGTAAAATAGACCCAAAATGCTGATATTAAATTCACTTTGTCCTAAATAATGCACGTTATATATACCGTGGCGACGGTGGCGCTCGCTCGTGCGATGTACACATGATGTGGTTATTTTAATTGTAACTGGGATTAAGATGTCTGATGAGATGCGCTGTTTGACGGATTTGAGAAATTGAATGAGCCGTTGACGTCACATTAATGAATGAGGATGAAGAGATAAACTTCATTCAAAACAACGGATATTCTAAACACGGGTCTCTCGTTCATTAATGTATAAACAATGAATTTATCCCATCTGGCCCAGTGGCCCAGCGGTAGTGCTCATCCCTGCCAGTTCAGCGACCGGGGTTCAAATCCCCGTGTTTCCAATATGATTTTTTTGAATATAATATTAATGATTATACGCCAAAGTAGCCTGGTTTTAAGTTAAAATATTATAAATCTACATGCATTGAGGATGTCATTCTTTATATAGCTCTCAACGTGCACCAAATTGAATTATTCCTATATTGCAAAAAGAAGGAAAAGACTAGGGCCTTGAACCCCGGTCGTCCGTGTGAAAGTCAAAAGAAGAACCCGTTACACCACAGAGAAGATAAGTAAAAGATTGACTATACATCAATCAATGGGTAAGAGAGCCGTATCGTAATTCTGTATAACAGTTAACTAATAATTTTCGCTAGCAAGATCTCATTTGATTATTCAATCCAGCAGGCAAGTTTAAAGAAATATAATCTGATTGATTGAGGTAATGAGGGACTTAGAATTAGCCTATAGATAACGCATTTAACTTGTCGGCGAGGCGATTGAGCCTATTGCAATCTGTCAATAAAGTCTTAAATCAATTAATCAATCAATGCCGTTGAGAATCAGGGTCTCTGCCATCGATACGTGCTGGCTTTCCACCTAAAACGGGAGCGCGCATCTAGCCTGACTTGAGCCTGACTCTCAAGTCTGGCTTGAGTTAACGAGACTGAATCCTCCTTTGTGAAACAGGAAAATCCCGGCTTTGAACATCGGGTTAACTGAAGCTGGATAATGGACATGTTGATCGACTTAGTTGAACCACGTACATGGAACGGGGCCCTGGTCCCACAGGACCAGGACCGGAGGAAGTGTTACACACACGGAGACAAACTGAGTAGTACCTGCAGTGGAAAAGGAACGAAGTACCAGGTACCTAAAGCGGGTCGAGTCGAGTAGGTACTATGCAGTAGCCATTAGACTAGAGCAGGGGTATAGGCACGCGGGGGCATTTTCATAGGCACAGGGGGCAGCAGTAAAAAAATTTAATAATACAAAATTATAATATATATATTTTTTTGAAATATTATAGTGAAATATTTTGCACTGTTGTCGCATTTATCTTGTTGAAATCCTCCCACAGGTTCTTTTTACTACCACATATTTAATTGAGACCCTTTATTTGTTTATTATTTCAATTTAGCTGGAAATACATTGCTACATCATTCCGTAACATTTGCAGAGCCTTATAACAAAAACATTATTACGGTCACCATTGTGACCAGTGGGATTAATCAACACATTTTATTATTTATTTTTCTATTTCATTGAACATTGTACATGTTAAAAGCCTTTTTTTTTTACTCAAAATGTGAGTATTACCAAGTCAACTTGTGTTCTTAAAACAATGACAATAAACATAGTTTTATTAGGTTGAAATAATGTGGTTGTGTACTTATTTTTCTGTTAACTTATTATGGATTGAAAACTGAAAACCTTAAGTTCTGGTAACTTATTATTATAATTTTTTTTACAGTGTAGTCTTGCGATCAATCAAAACTTATTTACACGATATACCTCACATTCACCCTCCATTCACATCCTAAAGTTTATAGCATATAGCCTGCCTCTAGTCCAGGGGTCAGCAACCTTTTTGACATGGAGTGCCTGTTTGAAATATAGTTGTAACTAGTGTGCCTCAACAATATTCCATGCATCGTAATTTTTTTTCTCATAATCAGGTCTTTTTAATGATAATTTTTACATTATTACATCATTATTGTTATTGTTATTATTAACAATATTATTATGATGGTTGTATCAACCCTAAATCTGAGTTGGGGGGGGGGGGGAATGCAATGCAGACAAACAGCTGCATACAGTGCGACCATTTAACTCACATTTGCCCATTCATTTTTGGACACATCACACACCATCGGTGTGTGTACTGTACGTGTGCTGTCATAGCTCCACCTACAGGCCTAATGGAGAACACCAGGATGTGAATGGAGGGTGAATGTGAGGTATATCGTGTAAATAAGTTTTGATTGAAGCTTCGTTCGATGGCACAAGCTTCGAACATTAAAAAAAATCGAAGTTAAAAAAAATAAAAATATTTTTTTTTTCAAAAACTTTTTTTTCAAAATTTTAATTTACATTTTTACTTCGGTGTGTGTGTGTGTGTGTGCATGGGGCCATTGGGTGGGGCCG
>NC_140165.1:107795486-107835486 GCF_963971535.1 Notolepis coatsorum
ATTGTTCAGCTCTGGAACTGGAAACACACACACACACACACACACACACACACACACACACACACACACACACACACACACACACACACACACACACACACACACACACACACACACACACACACACACACACACACACAACACTCAAACTTCCTGAGCAGACATCAGCAACTACTGAGCAACATAAGTCACCTGCCAATTAACCGGTTAGATGATAAGCGGCAGTTTGTAAAAAATCTGATAATCTTAATTTCCCTCAATGTCTAACATAAAAATCTATACATTTAGCTGATACACAGAAAGAATACAAAAAGGCATATTATATTCCTTAATGAAATATTTATTTGACCATTGATTGACGATACAGAGCAAAGTCCTCCCTCCCTCTCTCGCTCTTCCTCTCTCTCTCTCCCTCCCTTTCTCCCTCTATCCCTATCCCTCTCCCTCTAAACCTCTCACCTTCCCCTCTGCTTCATTCCTCCTTTCTCTGTTAGTCAGATACACATAAGAAAAAAGTAACTTGTTTCCAGACTAGTGTTGTCACAATACTGGAATTTCTAACTTAGATACGATACCTTGAAACGTATCGATATTCGATACCATTTTCGAAAACCACAGGGGGAAATGATAAATCTTAAAATGTAAAAAAAAAAAAAAAACATACCGGTATATATATTTTTATTTTATTTATATATATATTTTTTTATTTAACTAAATTTAGCTTTTGTTGCTGGTCGATTCTCCTCAGCTTCTCTCTGGTACTATAAGAGAAGATAAATATAACTTTTAAAACCCTTTGTTTATCTTTAGATCAGACATTTAAAAATAACTAAATGATCTAATCTTAGAAATTAAGTAAAGTTAATAGTACTGCGTATTAAGCATAACAGATTGATTGATTGATTGAAAATTGTATTAACAGATTGCAGAATGGGTACAATACAGTACGGCTCAATACACACAATTGTTAAGGGGATGCAGACCAGAGAAAGACTTTCGTCTTGTTTACATCAGGGTCCCCCATTTTCAATTCATCATAACATTTATGACATACAAGGGGCGGCTACGTGGCGTAGTGGGCAAGGCGCTCGTCACGAATGCGGAGACGCTGGGCTCGCCTGTTCGAGCCCAGCGCTCCACATTGCTTTCAGTTTAGCTGGTCGTTCATACTAATACACATTGGCCGTATTAGGGGGTGGGAAACTGATGGGTGGGGATCGGGCGTTGTGGACAGCGACTCCTACAGGTCGGTTGGTGCGCCTGCGCAGTAGAATCAGGAAGTGTCGGGGGCAG
Organism: Notolepis coatsorum; assembly: GCF_963971535.1. NCBI lineage: Eukaryota > Metazoa > Chordata > Actinopteri > Aulopiformes > Paralepididae > Notolepis > Notolepis coatsorum. The sequence continues at coordinate 107,796,780 of NC_140165.1, forward strand.
CGTGAGCCTCCCACGCGTTACTCCTCGCCACTGAGAGATCGAGCTGCGCAGGTGAAAAGATGCGACTGCTGTTACCTCAAGTACCGGAGGGGACTTGTGCTATGTATGACTTAGTCCACATTGCAGCCGGCTTGTGGGAGGCAAGAAACGGCGTTCGTGACAGGGGAGGGTTGAATTGGATGATACGAAATTGGGATGGGAGAAAAATATAGAAAATGGGAGAAAAAGTGGATAAAAAAAAAAAACATTTATGACATACAGATAAACAGTACTGTTACATCCAAACATTTATGACATACAACATATACAGTACTGTTTAAGAGAGAGTTTCTAAAAGAGAATATATACAGTTAATTTACTTCTGACCATTATAGTCAAAGTATTTTCCTATGAACTGAAACTCATAAGACCACATAAGGCTAGTATCATTGGCGTTCAGTTACAGCTATATTGGCCAACATTAGCCAGCTACTGCACCACGAATTGCCGCGTGAACACTTTCGGCAACCAACATGCCCTTCCGCGTTTCTCTGATTGGCCGAGCGCGCGCATGAGCCGCGACGCGCTCACCAGAGGCAGGAATACTAAGCTCCCCCTTAAGCTCCAGGAGAGAGGAGAGAGGCTGAAAACCCGCACTTCTTGGCCGACTGATGGGAGCCGAATCCCGGATCCGATTTTTCTGATGAATACCCCCAAAACATGGAGGTCCCGAACGCAATTTATACAAATGGAAGTATTGATTGCGCCATAACGAATCATTAAAAAAATATACCGTTAACTGGAATATGTTGTGCCTTTACACATATGTTGGATTATGTAATTGGTTTGTCATGACAAACCAATAAAAAAATCGCGATTTACCCGGTGGCTACAACAACACACAGTACCTACATGCATCATTGTTTACAATGAACGGTGGGGCTAATCTAAAGGACTGGACACGGACGCGTTAAACAGCAATCAATTAATTTAATATAACAGTCCGGACCGAATGGGGGTATTCATCAGAAAAATCCGGGATTCGGCTCCCATCAGTCGGGCAAGAACTGCAGGTTTTCAGCCTCTCTCCTCTCTCCTGGAGCTTAAGAGGGAGCTTAGTATTCCTGCCTCTGGCGAGCTTTTCCCGGCTCATGCACATGCGCGCGCGCGGCCAATCAGAGAAACGCGGAAGGGCATGTTGGTTGCCGAAAGTGTTCATGCCGAATTGCCAGCCAGCCAGCTGGCTACCTTAACCCACAATACAACAGCTATCCAGCCATCTACTGCACCACGAACTGCCAGCTACCCACCCCCACTCCAGCCAACCGTACAAAATACGGTCTCAGCCAATCACGTTGATTTGTACAGTTAGGCCATGTTTAGACGGAGAGAGTCTGAACAGAAACCGCAAAAGTCGTCTTGCGGTCTCACTTTTAATGTTGCGTTTAGACTAGTGTTTTGGGATGGAATTCTGCGTGCAGACAAGGCTGTAAAGACTCGAGACGACGGAGCCCCGCTGTCACACGATTGGCGCAGATGTCACATGACCAGAAACGTCATTGGCCAATCAGATCGCGCAAACCGAACGCGGAAGTGCAACTCTGTTAGGGAAAATATTCACGCAACCCATACGCTACACTGCCTCAGGTCGTTGTGACAACCAGGCATGCTGTGAAGACCCGCCCTACTCTGCCTCTGATTCGCAGACTGTGGGTGGGGGAATGTGATTGGACCAAAGCAGAGTCACACAGACAGTGGCTCCAGTCACTAATAGTTGCGATAGCCGCTGGACTGATTCTTGTGTATTTAAAAGTACTGCCAATGTAGCCTTCAGGTGATCTCCGTGAATAGAATCAGACATGCTTGTTCGCTTTGTTTACGCTTCTAGGCTACTGGCGCATGCCTGTGATGTAAGCAGTACGCGACGAGAGCCTTGACAACCCTTTCGTCATAGTTTTATGCGGTTTGACTGTTCAGATGATAGCGCGAAGGTGTATCGTTTCTAGGATTTCCACCCAGGAAGGTGGTCTCACTTTTTTGCGGATTCTCCCCACAAAAACGCCGTTGCCGTATAAACAAAGAGCACATCCGAATTTTTTTTTCCGGATTCACCTGCTAGCGTTTCCGTCCAAACATGGCCTTAGTTAGCTAGCCATTCCATTGCGAATTAAAAGGTAGCCAGCCAGCCAGTATGAGCTAGCTAGTAGCTAACGTTAGCCAACTAAGAACGATAGCTAGCTAGCCAACAGCTAGCCAACAGCTGCAAGCCTGCAACATATCAGCTGTTGATATAATGAGCTATCCGTAGATAGCCAGCTAGATAACGTTAGACAACGCCTTATGTATTAAACTAAATTCAATCGTTTACTGGGCCATTTTGTTTAATGATTCAGTGATGTTGAAAGGAGAGCTATCGAGGCTCTGCACTTGGGAGCGAGTGAGAGGATTTTGTGTTGACAAGACGGGTCCGTGAGGGGAGGGGAGGGGAGGGGGGGGGGGGCAATGCCCCAGCAGCGTGTGCGCGCGTTTGTCAACAAGGAGAGAAGCTGTAGAGGGGCGGCTAGGTGGTGTAGTGGTCTAAGGCACTCGCCACCAGTGTGGAGACGCTAGGATTCGCGTGTTCGAATCCAGCTCTCCACATTGTTTTTCAGTTTGGCTGGTCGTCCGCAGTAATACACATTGGCCGTATTACGGGGAGGGAAAAACTGAAGGGTGGGGATCGAACGTTGTGAACAAGCGACTCCTACAAGTCGGTTGGTGCGCCTGCGCAGTAGAATCAGGAAGTGTCGGGGGCAGCGTGAGCCTCCCACGCGTTACTCCTCGAACACTGAGAGATCGAGCTGCGCAGGTGAAAAGATGCGACTGCTGTTACCTCAAGTACCGGAGGGGACTTGTGCTATGTATGACTTAGTCCTCACTGCAGCCGGCTTGTGGGAGGCAAGAAACAGCGTTCGTGACAGGGGAGGGTTGAATTGGATGATACGAAATTGGGATGGGAGAAAATATAGAAAATGGGAGAAAAAGTGGATCAAAAAAAAAAAAGGAGAGAAGCTGTAGGAGAGCAGACCGCGATGTACATGCATCCAAGCCGACTGCTGTTTTGAATTCTTTTTTACACAAACGTTTCTGTGCGCAACAGATTTCAGATGTGCGCGGGAGAATTTGGACATGTGCGCGCGCACAGGGCGCATGTTAGAGGGAACATTGAGTACAAGCCATGAAATCAGCACTGAAAGATACTGGACCGCTGTGAAGTAGGTCTCAGTGTTCATCGAGAAAGGACTCTACCAATCGACAACGTCATTAGCGAGCAGGAAATAGGGCTGGGGGTGCAAAGTGCTGAGCTCACATCCTTTAACACTGATGAACGTGTAGCATCCTGTTCACACTCTGAAAGGTCACACAAAAAAAAAAAACGGAAACGTTCTAACCTAACGAGCATCTTGTATTTAGACAACTTGTTACCATCACTGTACTATGTCTGTACTTTATGTCTTTATGCCAAGTACTTATATGTCTGTACTGTTGATACAATTGTGTTGAGTGTTGATGGTTCTGTTTCTCTGACGTCACTGCGTCGACAGAACACATGTTGTTGTTGGAAATGACTACATTCACATGCACTGCTCCCCAATGTTGACCTTATTCTAAATAAGATGTTGTGATTGGTTTACATGGGTTAGTTATAGAACTATTCCGGTTTACATGCTACGGAGCACAGCCTGATTACTGACTGCAGACGCTTCCTCCATGTCCTACGTCCCGACACCCCCGCTTCCCTCCAGTGTTAAACCTCACACTCTTTCTGTTGTGTTGCTAACTTGGTCTACGCTTGTGGATATTTTCTTGCAAATCTAGTGGAATTCATCTTTTTACTTAACTCTGGAAGAGTAAACCAGTTGGATTACTGTATGTGTCATAAAGCAGTTGGATTACTGTATGTGTCATAAAGCAGTTGGATTACTGTATGTGTCATAAAGCAGTTGGATTACTGTATGTGTCATAAAGCAGTTGGATTACTGTATGTGTCATACAGCAGGTGGATTACTGTATTTGTCATAAAGCAGGTGGATTACTGTATGTGTCATACAGCAGGTGGATTACTGTATGTGTCATACAGCAGGTGGATTACTGTATGTGTCATAAAGCAGGTGGATTACTGTATGTGTCATAAAGCAGGTGGATTACTGTATGTGTCATAAACCAGTTGGATTACTGTATGTGTCATAAAGCAGGTGGATTACTGTATGTGTCATACAGCAGGTGGATTACTGTATGTGTCATAAAGCAGGTGGATTACTGTATGTGTCATAAAGCAGGTGGATTACTGTATGTGTCATAAACCAGTTGGATTACTGTATGTGTCATACAGCAGGTGGATTACTGTATGTGTCATAAAGCAGGTGGATTACTGTATGTGTCATAAAGCAGGTGGATTACTGTATGTGTCATAAAGCAGGTGGATTACTGTATGTGTCATAAAGCAGGTGGATTACTGTATGTGTCATAAAGCAGGTGGATTACTGTATGTGTCATAAAGCAGGTGGATTACTGTATGTGTCATAAAGCAGGTGGATTACTGCATGTGTCATAAACCAGTTGGATTACTGTTAGGGATGTCCCGATCGCGTGAATATTAAAGGCAACCAACTTGTGTTCAGCTTTTCGTTCAGCGTTTCTCTGATTGGCCACACGACCAATCAATCAATCCACTAGCACGCGGCCTTGCGGCAAGAGAGACAAGAGAGACAAGAGAGACGCGGCAGTCGCGGCAGAGTGGCTGCGCATGCGCATATATGTATGTATATATATATGTATAAACATATCTACTAGAAACACTGGTGTTCTGTTGTGCGACTGTGCTAAACTCTTCCACCACATGACCGACATTTGACATACAGTAGTACACCTCCTATCTATGTTGGGATTATGTTTGGTCATGACAAAACAATAAAAATCGCTACTGTTAGTAAGCTGCCACCACCCACTTCAATGACAGAGCTCTCATATTTGCGAATGCATAAACTATATCTTAAATTATGGCTATGTGTCTAATATGGCTGTCGCGAAGTCATTGATAAGCGACAGCCATATTAGACACATAGCCATAATTTAAGATATAGTTTATGCATTCGCAAAATATGAGAGCGCTTGTCATTGAAGGGCTTCCTACAACGGAGGAACGGCCGCTGCTGCTGCTGGAGCTGAACCGAGTCAAGCCGCGGGCGGCACACGCAAGCCGGGGAAAAAACAACCGCGTCGCCCCGCTGGCTCTTCAGCAAGGAGCCTCCACAGCTCCAGTTAACCTAATTTATACCGTAATGAATCATTAAAAAATATACCGTTAACTGGAATATGTTGTTTCTTTACACATATGTTGGATTATGTAATTGGGTTTTCATGACAAAACAATAAAAATTGCTACTTTACATCAGGGTGAACGCTGAACCGAGTCAAGCCGCGGGCGGCGCACAAGCCAGGGAAAAAACAACCGCGTCGCCCCGCTGGCTCTTCAGCAAGAAGCCTCCACAGCTCCAGTTAACCTAATTTATACCGTAATGAATCATTAAAAAATATACCGTTAACTGGAATATGTTGTTTCTTTACACATATGTTGGATTATGTAATTGGGTTGTCATGACAAAACAATAAAAATCGCTACTTTACATCAGGGTGAACGCTGTTACACTGCCACCACCCACTTCAATGACAGAGCTCTCATATTTGCGAATGCATAAACTATATCTTAAATTATGGCTATGTGTCTAATATGGCTGTCGCGAAGTCATTGATAAGCGACAGCCATATTAGACACATAGCCATAATTTAAGATATAGTTTATGCATTCGCAAAATATGAGAGCGCGGTCATTGAAGGGCTTCGTTCTACAACGGAGGAACGGCCGCTGCTGCTGGAGCTGGACCGAGTAGAGCCGGCGGCGGTGCACGTTAGCCGGGGACAAACCACTGCATCGCCCCGCTGACGTTAAAAACGCGAAATAACGTTACTGATGTACAGTGACACCCAGAGTTTCTAGTTACAGTAGTGACGCGTGACTCGAGATAGTCCTAACACTGTAACAGTGTTTATTATTAAGAGTCAGATAGTCCTAACAGTGTTTATAGTCCTAACACAGTGTTTATTAGTAAGAGTCAGATAGTCCTAACAGTGTTTATTATTAAGAGTCAGACAGTCGTAACAGTGTTTATTATTGCGAGTCCTAACAGTGTTTATTATTTCATAACTGTATAAAAACGCGAAACATAATAATCAGTCAGCAGCGCTCCACTGCTACCGCAGCCCAACACAAGTGCGTTGGAACAGCAGCCCAACACTACACAAGTTGGTTGCCCGCGCTGCCGCGCCTGCTCTTTGGATTTCATTTGGGACGTGGGACGGCTGCGCTTGCCTGCGCGTGGGGGCGGGGGGGCGCGGCCAATCAGAGAAAAGGCGAACACAAGTTGGTTGCCTTTAATATTCACGCGTCCCAATCACGTTTTTTTGCTCCCGATCCGATCCCAATCATGTGATTTTGAGTATCTACCGATACCGATCTTTCCCGATCCGATCAAAAAAAATTGAAATAAAAAGTAAAATTTACTTTATTTTATTTTTTATTTTTTTTTATTTATTTTTTTTATTCAACAAACATGACCATGTTCACGTCTTAAACTCATACTGAGGCCTTAGTTTTGGTTTTAAATTGCATATCATCATTCATTTATTTATTGTCACAGAGCAGAAGAATTTAGCCAAAACAAACCAATAGTATCCAGCTGCAGAATGGCCGATTTTTTTTTTCGGGACATCCCTAATTACTGTATGTGTCATAAAGCAGTTGGATTACTGTATGTGTCATACAGCAGGTGGATTACTGTATGTCATAAAGCAGTTGGATTACTGTATGTCATAAAGCAGTTGGATTACTGTATGTTATAAAGCAGTTGGATTACTGTATGTGTCATACAGCAGGTGGATTGTTGTATTCTCGAAGTCAACTTCCTGCCTGTTGTTGCTAGGCAACTGCAGCGTGGGGGGTAACTGCCCCGCCTCGTACATTGTGTACGGTTCATTTAGTGCAGAAACGGATCGTTAAAGCGTCAAATTAAAGACTATCAAGTGGAATTTTCTTCAGTCCTCCACAATGCCAAAGAGCTGCTGTGTTACGCGTTGTACTAATGACAAAAACAGAAATCCAAATCGCAAGTTTTATACCATTACGGAGGAAAAAGTGGCTGGTGGCTAACGTTAGGCTAACTCGCTCTGTGTTGTGGTCGTGGTAGCTACATGCTAAGCTAACGTTAATTACATAATATCGAACCGATAGGAGCTTATCTTATCTAATCTTACGTGGATGTTTGATCGGGTAGTGGCACACGTGGTACCACCACGTAAGATTAGATAAGATAAGCTCCTATCGGTTCGATATTATGTAATTAACGTTAGCTTAGCATGTAGCTACCACGACCACAACACAGAGCGAGTTAGCCGAACGTTAGCCACCAGCCACTTTTTCCTCCGTGATGCATCAGCTGGTATTATATAAAACTTGCGATTTGGATTTCTGTGTTCGTTATTAGTACAAAACGTAACACAGCAGCTTCAATTTGGGTATTCGAGAGATGGCCATGTCTGCAGGTGTTTTGTATGGACATTATGTCAAGTCAATCAGGGGGAGATCTTTGACTCATATCTCGCCTTAGAATCACCAGAAAGGCTTTCGAAATAGTGAAATGCCATGTTGGCCTCAATATTTTCAAAATAAATCGTATGAAAATGTTATGAAATGAACAAGAATGTGATAAAACATGTAATAAAAACGGACCTCAACGCATGCATTTGATGGTAGAAATCCGTATGGTCCCCCTATACCAAGATGGCGGCGGTCTCGTGACATCAGAGTGTCTTCGAGAATGTTCCATGATGACACTAATATTGGAATACTCCACATTGCTTACTCTCACTATGACATTGTTCGGGTTATGGTAATCAGAAAATGTTGTTCACATGGCAATTTCTTATTTCTTTCTTAATTGGGTTAATATTGGAATATTATAGTTAATGTAAACATATTATTGAAAACAAGAGCTTCTTCATTTCAGTTGTAGAGATTGTAATATCAGTTGATAACCATCATATCTAAGCTTTATATTTTAATTTACCAAACAGTTGTTGCTGTAGCTTAAAAATATTAAATACTTTTTTAATCATATTATTTTCCCTCCCTCCCTCCCTCCCTCCCTTCATCTCTCTCTCTCTCTCTCTCTCTCTCTCTCTCTCTCTCTCTCTCTCTCTCTCTCTCTCTCTCTCTCTCTCTCTCTCTCTCTCTCTCTCTCTCTCTCTATATATATATATATAGTAAATGAGTTCTTTGTGAGCGTCCAGCGCACAGAGGCATCAGAGCGCTGCGGTCTGTCAGGGTCCTACTGGCTGAAAGCGGACAGTGACACCCTGATCCTCAAGGACCCGAAGACCAAGAGGAAGCTGCTGGTCTGGCCCTACAAGCTGCTGAGGAGATACGGGCGAGACAGGGTGGGTAGATGAGACAGGGTGGGTAGACCAGACAGGGTGGGTAGATGAGACAGGGTGGGTAGACCAGACAGGGTGGGTAGATGAGACAGGGTGGGTAGATGAGACAGGGTGGGTAGATTGCAGTGCAATACAGTGCAATACTCCAATTCAGCCATTGGCAATTCAGCCGTTGGGTGGGGGGCGCTGTTGAGCGGGCCTGTGACCGGACCTGAAAGCGCCCCTGGCTCTGCGGCTCTGCAGTTGCATACTATTGGGATTCGTTGGGACTTGGGAGCAGCACGGAGTCTCGACTCGGGACTTATTTTATTTTATTTTAGCAGCAGTTATCAATATTGACCAGGAGGACAGCGTGATCTAAGGGACATGTTTCATTACTAGTCAAGTGTCATTACTTTAGTTATCAAAGGTGGAATCTCTGGACGCAATGACATTATATAGTTTAAAGCTAAACTACGTTTTTCTTTCTTGTTAGAAGAGGGCTAATTTATTCAGTTAGATTTGATTTGATCTTTATTTATCTCTAACATTTTCAACCATAAACACACACATTTGTAATAACAAAAAAAAATTAAACGAAATAAAATACAAATACATTTAAATATATTTTCCTATGGAAGGAATAATCAACATGGCTCCAATTGGTTGACTATAACAACACCGTGACCAAATATCCCTATACTAGCACCTTGTTAAACACTTTTTTTTATATATATATATTTATTTATTTTTAATCATAATTATTCTTGTGAAATCTTTCCACCTGGGAGCCTTTTGACTAAATCAATTTATTCTCCCCTTCTCTGAATGGTGTTTCTTATGGCAATAACAACTATAGACGACAAAACCAAAGTAAAGAAACAACATTTGATTTTTGGGACGGTTACATTCACTTTGGGACGGTTAAAATTGTATTTCGGGACGGTGGTGAAAAAAGTTAGTCTGGAGCCCTGGTGGGTAGACCAGACAGGGTGGGTAGATGAGACAGGGTGGGTAGACCAGACAGGGTGTAGACCAGACAGGGTGTAGACCAGACAGGGTGGGTAGACCAGACAGGGTGTGTAGACCAGACAGGGTGGGTAGATGAGACAGGGTGGGTAGACCAGACAGGGTGGGTAGACCAGACAGGGTGGGTAGATTAGACAGGCTGGGTAGATTAGACAGGCTGGGTAGACCAGACAGGGTGGGTAGACCAGACAGGGTGGGTAGATTAGACAGGCTGGGTAGACCAGACAGGGTGGGTAGACCAGACAGGGTGGGTAGACCAGACAGGGTGGGTAGACCAGACAGGGTGGGTAGACTAGACAGGCTGGGTAGACCAGACAGGGTGGGTAGACCAGACAGGGTGGGTAGACCAGACAGGGTGGGTAGACCAGACAGGCTGGGTAGACCAGACAGGGTGGGTAGATGAGACAGGGTGGGTAGACCAGACAGGGTGGGTAGATGAGACAGGGTGGGTAGATTAGACAGGGTGGGTAGACTAGACAGGCTGGGTAGACCAGACAGGCTGGGTAGATGAGACACACACACACACGCACGCACGCACGCACACACACACACACACACACACACACACACACACACACACACACACACACACACACACACACACACACACACACACACACACACACACACACACACACACACACACACACACACACACACACACACACACACAACCTCCATACCAAATTTCCTCAGCAATACACATGCCAAGTGTGAGGCCAATTGTATCAACAGTTCTGGAGATATACAAAGGGCAGTGAGGACAGACATACAGACACACAGAGATTCCTTCCTTTATATTTAGATTGTCAGCTGTTAAGTTTCACGAGCCTCCATACCTGCTAATTCGATTGCTTCTATTGAATCATCTCTCAACTATCTCAAGTCTTAAAATAAATTCTTCACTGCAAAACATCCCCTTCGCACAGCCTTCCCTTGTGAAGCATTAAAGCTGCACTAGGTAACTTTCAACAAATACGGAGAAAGAATTATTACAGCAAGATAACTTTTTGCACTGGTTTTCATTTGTGTCATTCACATTTATGCTGTAGAACAGTGGTTCCCAAACTTTTAGTTTACGTGTACTAGAACTTTTGTGGATCGCCTCATACACAACCCGTCAAAATAAATAAACGTCAAGCGTATATATAAAGCGGATAGTCCGCTTTTTTTTGGGTGGTGTGAATGCTCAGTCGAACTCTGGTGCGGACCAAACACGCAAACTCTGGTCCGCCTGAAAACGTAGGTCTCGGTTTGCTTCATCGGACCAATTGAGAGGCTTGACTCTCATTTTAGTCTCCCACACCAGCTTCTCATGCTGATTTTAAATTTCCTCACTGAGAGGTCCAGCAGGTCTTTGTCAACATGTCGATTTCCAACACTGGCTCCCCCCAAGGTTGCGTTTTGTCTCCCCTTTTATTTATTATGTACACGGACAGCTGCAGATCGCTTCATGACCAAAGGCATCTGGTTAAGTTCTCAGATGACACTGTCCTGTGTCCTGGTATCCCTACTGCAGCGCTCCGAAACTGATCATGGACCTGTACTTCACGACTTTGTGAATTGGTGTGATGAGAATTACTTGGACCTCAATGTCTCTAAGACTAAGGACATGATAATTGACTTCAGACACAACCCCGATCATCAAGCCAGTGTAGCTAGTGTAATTCACGATGAGGACGTCCAGACTGTTGAATCGTACAAATACCTGGGAACTGTGTTTGATTGTAAACTGAAGTTCAACCTAAATACAGAGTCTATTGTTAAAAAAGGTCAGCAGAGGATCTACCTGCTGAGAAAGCTGAACTCTTTTAATGTTAGTGCGAAGATCCTGAGCACTTTTTATAGTTCTTTTATTGAAAGCCTCCTAACTTTTTATTTTATCTGCTGGTTCAGTGGCCTGTCCATTAAAGATAGGAACAGCCTACAGTATATTGTGAAAGTGTGCTCCAAAATAATTGGAGTAAAACAGAGAGACCTATGTTCTCTCTGGACGGACCAGGTGGTCAAGAAGGGGACGAGCATCACAAATCAACCTCTCCATGCTCTCTCTCAGCGGTTTTCACTGTTGCCTTCTGGCCGCCGTTATGACGTCCCACCAAGTAGGACCAACCGCTACGCCAAATCTTTTGTCCCCTCGGCTATCAGACTTTTAAACACAGACAGTAGTCATTTTAAGTAGCCTTTTGCACTTGGTTGTCTGTTTTTACTTTAACTTTTATTGCTGGATTGTATCACATGGAGTGTTTCTCTTTTTATTTGCCGTGCTGTCGTTGAGATGTTTTGTTGTTTGTTTGTCTTTGTTGCTTGTTGGTGAAGCTGCAAATATGAATTGCCCCACGCGGGATCAATAAAGTTGTCTGAATCTGAATCTGAATCAAACGCGGACCAAGTATAGGAAGTGAGTCACCTCTCACAAGCAGAGCGCTAAATTACTACCTAACCAATCAGATCTGCGATATGAGGTAGCGTCACGAGCAGAGCAATCTGTGTGGACAAGAGGCGGGTTGCTACGTTTACTGTAGGGAGGGGCTTTTAGACCCATGTTTTTTTTTTGCTTCGAAAAGAGGGACATCCTCTCAATATGCGGGACAGTACAACCAAAGTCAAATGGTGGGACAGTACAACCAAAAGCGGGACACCTGGTCACCCTACCACCGACTGAAAATTGTGACGCCTCCGCCCTCCGCTGATCTGGAGTCAGACTCAGACAGGGCTCGCAGTCACACACACACATTTCCACTCTATTGTGTCCAATAGACGAGCGCCCTTTTCGACCGTGTGACATTGTTCAGAAAGTTTGGTGCGCTTGACAAATTTGCAATGTGAATGCAGACGAACCAAAAGACTTCACCCCCCGAACCGCACCGAGTCCGCACCGAGTCCACCAAAACTATATGTGAAAGCGCCCTTAGTGCCACTGGTCTTGCCCAGGGCGTCTGTAATGGTTATTCCACTGGGTTTCATGTTTCACTGATTTCTCTTCGACAGCACACCTTTGTGACTTAAAGCGACAATACCACAAGTATCATTGTTTTCAGTACATTTACAATAAGCCTCTTTGCTCTGTTGTTTCTGTTATTCTCTTTACATGCAGACTATTTGCAGAGTGAATTGTTGGTTTATTGGTGATCGAAGTTGTTTTCCATGTTTGCCCAAGATACCCCACTTTCTGTGTGCAAAGAAACGATGGCGTCTGATTGGTTCAAGGCTTCTGGTATCAGGAGAAGGTGGAATACGTGTCTCACCGGATCCTTGGAGGCCAGAGCAGGTCATGCATTCAGGAAGTCCGACTCCTCACTGGACAAACACAGCATAAAACAATGCTTCATAAGGCAACGGTGTTACGAAGACCTTACAGATGGACGAATCTCCTCCAGGGATTACGTTGCTACAGCAGGTTTGATTTTGACATGGTTTGAAGGGGAAGTGAACGGTGTCTTGAAGCCTGGGAAGTAGATCTCATGATACAGTAACTCACCCACACGGGGTTTCCTTTAGGCCTGTTTGATGGATGACGTATTAGGCATCATGGGGAACCATGGAGCCTTTATCTGCAACACCCTGGCTATGTGAGCCAAAGCTTTTTTCTTCTCTCTTTGTGAGAGAGGACATTATGGTGGTTTTTGTTCTTGATTTCTTGATTTTTCTTGACTTGTTTAAAGAAGACTTGTCCAGCCCATGGGGACATTACCTTGTGATTTCGGGCTTTACAAATACATTTGATTTGATTTTGATTTGAAATACGTGCCAGTAGTACTGTAGTGGATGCAAAGCTATCGGCTTACTAACGAGTCCTGGCTGTGGCAGAGTTATTCTCATTATGCAAAAACAAATATCGCTCGTAGACAGGTTTGTTTTATTGTTCTTATGCAACTTGGAAATGTTGTTGACTCAAAGCTGCCCCTGTGGGCACGTTGGCTCCACGGGATCAATGTGGAGATGAATGGGATGCTAACAGCTGTTGGTCAGAAAAGTAGAAGCACACATTTTTCAAGGAATCACGGCTTCAGAGAATGACCTTCAAGAGGAGCGTCCCGCATGTCTGCAGTAGGCCTACCTCAAACTATAGTCTACCCATATAACTCTGTATGATAGCACGTACAGTAGTGCTGTATATACTGTATATATTTATACTTACCGTATATACATTTTTATCTATATCTGTTTGTACATACCTACATATACCGGTAATCCTTTTTATATATCTGTATATACTATATCTATGAATGAATGAATGATGACTATTCTTACTAGTTATACCAGCATATTAAGTGAACTATATGTACTGTGGGACTGTAACAATTCCATGTACGAATAAATAAAAATGAAATTAAATATACCGCTGGCCAGTATGACTTATGTACATAATAATACTATAACACTGTACATACATCTGATTACTAGTAGTATAAGTATTACTAGTAGTACTCATTTAAATATTTAATATCCAGTTTAATTACCTATTTATAACTAGTTTAATCCCCTGTACATTGTATATTGCCATTGCACTTTACTGTTACATTTGCACTCTGGTTGGATGCCAAACTTTGAATCTAATCTAATGTCTCTGCTGGCAAATAAAAAATCAGGGGTAGACTTGCAAGGAATGCCAACGCATGTTACATGCTGAGGCAAAGCATAACAATAGATGAAAACCCTCAGAAATCAACTAATTTAAAGTATTGAAATCATTGACTTTATTCAAGAAAAGACAGTATGCAGCATATAGATGTGCTTATTATTTGTTGCTGTTTATATTATCATGGGTTTCAGTCTCTGAGAGAGAGTTGTGGCTGAAGTGGGTTCTGGCGGTCCGAGTGTTAAAAACACTTTCTTTGCTATACACTCATTTTACACCTGCTGTAGATGCATAGAACGTTGACCACTTCCTAGGTTATTTTAAGGTAAACTACACACACACATGTACACACTGACTCCATCTGTCTTGTATCTACCCACGCTTTCCTATGCTACCAAAAGCTTCACTTGTGTAACATGTGACCTATAGTACAGTATGTTGATGCTATGTATGGGTGTGTGTGTGTGTGTGTGGTTAGACCCTATAGAGATAAAGTTATACTACTGAACCCTCTCTCTCTCTGGCTGCCTTTGCATCACTGTGAGAAACATGCTTGATGCTTTTTACAGGTCTAAAGAAGGGGTGTGACCTTTGACCTATGTGCTTTCACAGTTTTAAAGGTGTGTGACTTTTGACCTATGTGATTTCACAGTTTTAAAGAAGGTGTGTGACCTTTGACCTATGTGCTTTCACATGTCTAAAGAAGGTGTGTGACCTTTGACCTATGTGTTTTCACAGGTTTAAAGGTGTGTGACTTTTTACCTATGTGCTTTCACAGTTTTAAAGAAGGTGTGTGACCTTTGACCTATGTGCTTTCACATGTCTAAAGAAGGTGTGTGACCCTTGACCTATGTGTTTTCACAGGTTTAAAGGTGTGACTTTTTACTAGGGATGCACGATATTGATTTTTTGACAACGATACCGATAACTTTATGCTCCTCAAGCCGATACCGATAACCGATATTTATTGTATTATAATATTTTTTTTAACTGTATATATATATATATATATATATATATATATATATATATTTTTTTTTATCAAAAATTTTTTTTTTGAGTATTTATAAGCTCCGACGTCATCGGTACTGCTATCGGTACTCGAGAAATTGTGGAGTTTTTTTTTTGAGGAATTTAAACGTCGCAAACTAATCTTGTTGGCCGTTGTCTATAGCTCTCCTGCCTATGTGTCTCTGCTGCCGCGGGCTGCCTGCTCTCTCCTCTCTTCCCCTCCCACACACACACACACACTCACTCACACACACACACACACACTCACTCACACGGGTGCTGCGCTGGAGTACAGACAGCTCTGCTCTCATAATGGCGGACAGAACGAAATGTTCAAAAGTCTGGGTCTATTTTACTAAAGTCGATGCTGACAACGCTCATTGCCACAAGTGCAACAAGACATTTGCCAGTAATGTATAAGCGCTGGTACTTGTCAATGTGGCTGGCGGGGAGATAACGTTAGCTCCGAGTAGAGTAATGGCTGACAATCCGGAGGTAAATAAACGAACGAGAGCTTCTGATTGGTGGTAAGAAGAAGAGGTGGGTGCAAGCCGTGGGACGTAATTGGCAGATCGACTGTCTGTCTCCGAATGTAACGTGACTACGTCACAGCCAAGAAAGGGAGCGCTGGATTTGTGAAAAACTCCCTGTTCCTAAACCACACGCTATCAGTTTTACCACAGTACTGGCAAAACGGGAGGAGGCTATAATAAAAACAAGCGCCCTTCATCCAAATCCACCCACACCGGATTTCTTTTAACCAAAAAATGTATTATATGTTATCGGAGCTATCAATAACGTTATCGAGTTTATCGGGATGACGTCATAATTGCTGATATCGGCCCGATAATTATCGGCCCGATAATTATCGTGCATCCCTACTTTTTACCTATGTGCTTTCACAGTTTTAAAGAAGGTGTGTGACCTTTGACCTATGTGCTTTCACATGTCTAAAGAAGGTGTGTGACCCTTGACCTATGTGCTTTCATAGGTCTAAAGAAGGTGTGTGACCTTTGACCTATGTGTTTTCACAGTTTTAAAGAAGGTGTGTGACCTATGTGTTTTCACAGGTCTAAAGAAGGTGTGTGACCTTTGACCTATGTGTTTTCACTAGGTCTAAAGAAGGTGTGTGACCTTTGACCTATGTGTTTTCACTAGGTCTAAAGAATGGGTGAATAACATGGTCTGTGTGTGTACTGTAGTGTCTACCATGTGTCATGGTTCAGCGGCCACTGAAAACGACGTTGTCCAAACTGCTCACAGTATGGCTCTGGATATAACGTGTGGTGATGGAGGGATATTGGTGTATTAATAACTGATGATGAATTATATGAATATGTACTGTTGGACTGTGGTAATTCCATGTACGAATAAATAAATGATGATGATGATATTGGTGTATTAATAACTTCTGTTCAAAATGGGCTAACCATGCACCAACACAGAGTGACCCCTGGGCAAAAGAGCCCTGCTTGGTATTGCACTTTGTTTACATTTTATGCTTTGGTATGATGTGCGGGTTGGAGCTAAGTTACTATATAGCTATATATATATATACTGTGACGAGCCTGGTGGGTGTCAGACTCGCCACGGTTCAAATACAAACAAATTCGAATGTCCACACAAGAGCAATATCAATCAATAAGAATATTTATTGAATAAGGGCAGAATTCAGTTCGATAGGCAAGAGAATGGTCGTAATACAGTCCGATGGTCAAAAACACAAAACTCTCGTACACAAAAAGGGATTGTTCAATACTCAGGGTAGTCGTCCGGTCCAGGGTCAGTACACAAGGGGGTTTCTCAGCCAGTCTAGGGTCCAGTACACAATGAACACCTTCTCGCCTTCACCTCTCTTCTCACTACCTCTCACCTTACATAACTCTGAATACCTCAATCTCTCTCTATACCACAACTCCAACCTCACCTCCATTCAACTTACTTCTGACTAACCTAGTGGCTTTGTAGTGTGTGTGTCTGGGGTGTGTGCACGTGAGATGTTGGTGAACTAATGATGCACAGGTGTGTTCTATCAGTACTAATCAGCTACCTAATTGTTCCTACTCCTTCTTGGCAATCTCCCATCCTTCACATATCCATGAGAGGGGGGGTGATATCTGCCACAATACGTGAACAGGTGTTTTTATACGTGTGAACGTTCTCATAGCGTCTCTCTCCGTCTCTCTCTCCAGGTGATGTTCTCCTTCGAGGCGGGTCGGCGCTGCGACTCTGGTCCAGGGAACTTCACCTTCGAGACCAAGCAGGGCAACGAGATCTTCCAGCTGGTCGAGCAGGCCATCCAATCGCAGAAGGCCCTGGCCGAGGAGCGGCACCTCAGCCTCCCCGTGAACTTCGACCCCGAGTGCCCCTCGTCGCTGCAGCAGCTGCGCAACATGGCCGCCGGCGGCAGCGACAGCAGGGAGCCGGACGGGGACTCTGGAGGGAGCAAGCCGGGCTCCGCGGACGGAGTGATAGGAAGGAGAGAGGGAGGAGACGGAGGAGGAGGAGGAGGAGGGAGGGGGCAGGGAGGAGGAGGGCACAAAGGAAGGAGCTTACCTGAACCTCCACCCATCATGGGGGTTATGGTCGGGGGAGGCACCCCTCCGCGGTCGCCCAGGCAGAGTGGAGCGGGTAAAGGTCCGGGCCACGGCCCCAGTTCCCTGGACGAACAAACTAATCTCTACTCAGAACCTGCCGACTCGGTCCGCTTGCCTCCCCACAGCGCCAACTGCCTCTACTCCGACCCAGTGGACACCCTCAAGGCACAGAACCAGCCCGCCACGATCCCCAGACTTCGACCCGTCGGAGACGAGGGGTTAGGGGGAGGCGGGTCAGCCGGGGGTCGCTTGCAAGGCAACAACAAGAAACAGGCCGAGCCGCTGTATTCGGACCTGTATGACCACATCAGCTTGGAGTTCATACAGAAGACCGGGGCGCTGGGCCTGGACGACGCTTCTGGAACAGGGGGCAGAGGAGGAGGAGGAGGGAGTAGTAACAGACGCCCGCCCGGAGGTCAGGCTGAAGGGGCCTCCTCGCCTCCCGCTCCCCCACTAGAACACATTTACGACGAACCGGAAGGTCGCGCCAAAGCAGGACTCCATGTTGGATCCAGTCATTCGGGCACGGCACCCCCCTCGCTGGTGTCGACTATCTACGATGAAGCCCATCTGGACCCCCCCGGTTGGAGGAGGCAAGAAGAGGTGGTAACCCCCTCAGGCCAGGAGGGGAAATACAAGCAGGAGGCTAACTACTCTGTCCCTTCGTACGCAAAGCCGTACTCGCAGTCTCACGCGCCCTCGCAACAGCACTCTCCGCCCCGGTTCGGGCCTAACCGAGGTGGGCCACCATCGCCGGCTCCCAGGTGGCCCAAGCCCGCGACCGCCCCCAAGCCCAGCAAGGCCGCTCTTCCTCGGAAGGAGCCCATGCCCCTGCCCTCGGGGAGAACCCCTGTGTTTTCCGGAGCCAACGCCAACAATAACAACAGCAGTAGCAACGGAGGTGAAAATGGCGGGAGAGAGCTGTACAGCAAGGTGTCAAAGCTGAAGCCTCCACCTCCTCATCTGTGGTATGACCACCAGAAACCGCCACCACCGCTGAGAGCGCCAGACATCATCTACGACAACCTGGGACACATTTGAGGCCGTCTCACAGGTTGGCTTTGGGTTACAGCACTGCCGCTACAACCCCACAGGAGTTTAAACAGTCCAGGTTTCCACTCTCAATACATTTCTAATGCAGGACGGATGCATTATCATCTATGACAACCTGGGAGATATTTTGAGACTGTTACTAGTGGAACTGAGGACCCAGCTTTTCTCTGGACCTTTTTAACATGCTTGCTTGTAAGCTTGCTGCTCGACTGTCTTCCAACTCTTGAGAGGAAAATAAATCCAGGTTTTTTGTTTTGTTTTGAAAAAGTCCTACACAGGACTACTAATGCAGGACATATGCGTTAGGGGTAGAGGGACTGTCATCTGTCGCAAGCGTTTCCTGTTCTACATGCGGTCAATACCTTCCATCCCACATTTTCTTTCTTTAAAGACATTTTTTAATGCATTTCTGCTTCAATACGGCGGAGAGTGATAAGAAATCTGGGGGGTGATAATATACAACAAAGGTCATGAGTCCGGAGTTAAACCCACGACGTGGTGAGTACCTGACATGTACCTCAGTCCACTGACCAGTGAGATCCTTCTGTTCTCAAGTCAGCAGAGTTGACATTCACAGCTGTCCCTCTCCTCTTACATCTGACCAAACATCCTTCATACACCGGATCTATTCCACCTACGGCGGGATTAAATACTTGGAGCATACGTTCCGTTCCTAGAGGATTAAGTTTGACAGCACAAAACTTTGGAAAACTCTGGATGTATGATGATGGATCACATGCTCCGCTGTCGCACATTGGAACATGGACCACCATTCCTGCATGCGCGCACGTGTGTGTGCGTGTGTGTGTGTGTGTGTGCGTGCGCGCGCGTGCGTGCGTGTCAAACCCATAATTGGTGTCCTTAGCCACAGTGTGGTTGGAGTTAGCCTCTGGAACACATACATGCACACAAAAATACAGAATAAACTCCTAGATGGAGACGTAGAGGCTTTGCTTTAACAAAGAACAAGGACACCACTGGACTGGCTTCTCCTTCACAACATGGCTGCCGTGTTTAAGGAGTGACTGGACACTTAACTGGAACTTGAAACATGTTTTGTTTCGTTTTGCACTGTGGCTTTTGTCCAGTTGGTTTCAGTAATAGGGACATCAGTGTGAACTCTCCAGTCTCACAGTCTCAGCCATTAAAGCAATATGGACCTTTCTGTGGAAGCAATGAGACAATGTGATGTCAAAGGCTTCTCTATTGCAAACACATGTCTACTGCAACCACATGTCTACTGCAACAACATCTCTACTGCAACCACATGTCTACTGCAAACACATCTCTACTGCAACAACATCTCTACTGCAAACACATGTCTACTGCAACCACATGTCTACTGCAACCACATGTCTACTGCAACCACATGTCTACTGCAACCACATGTCTACTGCAACCACATCTCTACTGCAAACACATCTCTACTGCAACCACATGTCTACTGCAACCACATCTCTACTGCAACCACATGTCTACTGCAACCACATGTCTACTGCAACCACATGTCTACTGCAACAACATCTCTACTGCAACCACATGTCTACTGCAACCACATGTCTACTGCAACCACATGTCTACTGCAACCACATGTCTACTGCAAACACATCTCTACTGCAAACACATGTCTACTGCAACCACATGTCTACTGCAACCTAAGGCTGAGCCCGAACGTTCGAACGTTCGCTCGTTACGCTGACATTCGGACTTTAATTACCGTACTTTTCGCACTATAAGCCGCACCTGAATATAAGCCGCAGCAGCTAAATTGAATGATGTGTACATATATAAGCCGCACTGGACTATAAGCCGCAGGTGTTTTAATGTTTAATTACCATATGTAATTAGCATTGGGACACAATACTGTCGGACAAATAACAAGAATTAACTCATTTACAAGTTGTATTACGTTTAGCAAATAAGGGAACAGATAAATAAAATGTCAATGCAGTCAAAAAAGCAATATTTCGATTTTTACATTTTCGGGTTTGGTCACGTCGAGTCATATATAAGCCGCACCGTTATATAAGCCGCAGGGTCGAAAAATGGGGGAAAAAGGTGCGGCTTATAGTCCGAAAAGTACGGTAATAGGTTCGAACGTTCGGTGAAAAAAAATAAAGGATGCGCACGGGGTTGAGGTGATGTGAATGCGAGGCGCTCGACTCAAACAGTATGGTCTGCCGGGCTGCAGCGGGATACTATTTCTCAACCAGAGCTCTATTTTGATTGACAGGCGATTCTGCCAATTACGTCACACACCGCTTGCACCCGCCTCTGCTGTTACCACCAATCGGCAAGCGTTTATTCGTTTTTTACTTCAGGCAATGCCGCCATTGATCTGCTTGCGAGAAGCGTCAACAGACTTACCGTAGCTACCGGGGAACCGTAGTTAGCTCCCCGCCGAGGAAGTAATCGGTAACAAGGTTTCCGTAGGTGAACCTGCAGAAGGATCATTAATGAATACCAGCCTTTTTCGGCCACGGAGCGCGAGCTTCATGGCGGGAGGTGGTTGCGTTGGAAACAACAGCAGGCACACGCCTCGGCTCCTCAACAGACCAGTCCACCGTCTACCTCGGAACGGTGGTAGGGTGGACGGGCGGCAGGCGTGTTGGGAGCCCGTCCGACGGGTCTGTTGAGGAGCCGAGGCGTGCGCCTCTCCTCCCGGCTCCTTGTCGACCAAGAGTGAATACCTGTTATTGAACGTGTAACACTAACTATATAACGTTAATGCCACAAAACGAATGCCTTTGTTTATCTAGCCCCTTACGTGACTGCAAGGGCTATTGTTTATCATAAGTAGTAACTTTTGATGCAGTAGCTTGTTTATTTTCTTCTGAGTGCTTTGTTTAATTACATGTTTACATGAACAGCCACCACTGTAAAGAACATGTTTTTCACCAATAGACTATGCAATGCCGCCCTCCGTAGGATCTATAATAATACAATAAAAAAAAAAAAATTATTATTTAAAAAAATGAAAAAAATTATTTATTAAAAAAAAAATTTATTAAAATTTTTAAAAAAAACGAACGTTCGAACGTTCGTTCGATAAACCCTGGCGAACGTTCGAACCCTAAAAACAGGGTTCGGGCTCAGCCTTACTGCAACCACATGTCTACTGCAACCACATGTCTACTGCAAACACATGTCTACTGCAACCACATGTCTACTGCAACCACATGTCTACTGCAACCACATGTCTACTGCAACCACATGTCTACTGCAACCACATGTCTACTGCAACCACATGTCTACTGCAACCACATCTCTACTGCAACCACATGTCTACTGCAACCACATGTCTACTGCAACCACATGTCTACTGCAACCACATCTCTACTGCAACCACATGTCTACTGCAACAACATCTCTACTGCAACCACATCTCTACTGCAACCACATGTCTACTGCAACCACATGTCTACTGCAAACACATCTCTACTGCAACAACATCTCTACTGCAACCACATCTCTACTGCAACCACATCTCTACTGCAAACACATGTCTACTGCAACCACATGTCTACTGCAACCACATGTCTACTGCAACCACATGTCTACTGCAACCACATGTCTACTGCAAATTCACTGGCGACCAAAGGGACCTACACATGCCTTTGGACCAAAGGGTCTTATACATGCCATGGGACAAAATTGGGTCTGTTCTGTGTTTTCTGGACTGATGGAAAACTATTGTTTTCAAACTAACATTTGAGAAATGTTGTCTCTGGTCCCGGGACCCATTCTCTAATGTAAACATGTTACTACTGTTTGTCATGCTGGGGCCCTACGTTCACAGGCGTGTTGTGGCCCATTTGGTGTCCCTATCCAGAATTTGAGAAACCAAGGTTCTAAGTGCATGACTGCAAGCCCAGAATGACCCTCTGGGCTCATGCATGCAGCTGGATCAAGAGTTGGTTTTACTGAGGCAAGTCCCAGAGTGTAAGCTGTGTTAACAAGATGTGTTAAAGACAGGTTGTGATCTAGAGTGTAACTACACTCTGAAACGAGATGTGTTCAAATAAGACAGGTTGTGATCTAGAGTGTAACTACACTCTGAAACGAGATGTGTTCAAATAAGACAGGTTGTGATCTAGAGTGTAACTACACTCTGAAACGAGATGTGTTTAAATAAGACAGGTTGTGATCTAGAGTGTAACTACACTCTGAAACGAGATGTGTTCAAATAAGACAGGTTGTGATCTAGAGTGTAACTACACTCTGAAACGAGATGTGTTCAAATAAGACAGGTTGTGATCTAGAGTGTAACTACACTCTGAAACGAGATGTGTTTAAATAAGACAGGTTGTGATCTAGAGTGTAACTACACTCTGATACGAGATGTGTTCAAATAAGACAGGTTGTGATCTAGAGTGTAACTACACTCTGAAACGAGATGTGTTCAAATAAGACAGGTTGTGATCTAGAGTGTAACTACACTCTGAAACGAGATGTGTTCAAATAAGACAGGTTGTGATCTAGAGTGTAACTACACTCTGAAACGAGATGTGTTCAAATAAGACAGGTTGTGATCTAGAGTGTAACTACACTCTGAAACGAGATGTGTTCAAATAAGACAGGTTGTGATCTAGAGTGTAACTACACTCTGAAACAAGATGTGTTCAAATAAGACAGGTTGTGATCTAGAGTGTAACTACACTCTGAAACGAGATGTGTTCAAATAAGACAGGTTGTGATCTAGAGTGTAACTACACTCTGAAACGAGATGTGTTTAAATAAGACAGGTTGTGATCTAGAGTGTAACTACACTCTGAAACGAGATGTGTTCAAATAAGACGGGTTGTGATCTAGAGTGTAACTACACTCTGAAACGAGATGTGTTCAAATAAGACAGGTTGTGATCTAGAGTGTAACTACACTCTGAAACGAGATGTGTTCAAATAAGACAGGTTGTGATCTAGAGTGTAACTACACTCTGAAACGAGATGTGTTCAAATAAGACATGTTGTGATCTAGAGTGTAACTACACTCTGAAACGAGATGTGTTTAAATAAGACAGGTTGTGATCTAGAGTGTAACTACACTCTGAAACGAGATGTGTTCAAATAAGACAGGTTGCGATCTAGAGTGTAACTACACTCTGAAACGAGACATGTTAAAATAAGACATAGTGTCGTAGAATGTCACTATACACTCCGAAGAGAGACGTGTTGAAGTTGAGTTGTCTCAGAACACACACATTTGAATGTGTTGGAAAACAATATGTGTTTTAAGATATGTTGATAATACGCAGAATAAATGTGTTATCAACACCGTGTTACTCCAACACATCTTTTTGGAGTTGAAAGAGATGATATATTTGAATGCTTTTATGATGTATATACAGAAATATTTTACTAAACACAAAACTAATCAGTCCCCTGCGATGTGTATGTGCGTGCATGCATGTGTGTGTGTGCAGTCACATGTGTGTGCAAAATTGTGTGTGTGTCACAAACAGCTGTGCTGTCTGTAAATATAACATTGATATTAATAAAAATGGCTTGAATTAAAACATGTTGAAACATTTCCTCCTTGTCTTTCTTTTGAAAGTGGTTGTTGACACAGTGAAGTCTCCCCACCTGACTGTATCTCATCTAAAGGGTAGTCACACGCACTCCAACCCACGTAAGAAGGAGATCTTGAATCAGGGAGGGACTTCAGAGGTTTAGAACACTGGAGCTCAGATTGAAGGCAATGAACTATTTAAGCATTACATCACGCGCAGGAGTGGTTTGTGAAAAATAAACGTTAGGTTATGACTATAACCAAGTTCTGTTAGTTAGGGGCGATGCTTGGCTTCGCCTTCTGCACTATCTCGCGTACGTGCACGCGTACTGAATAAACCACAAATGTACCTCTAATACCAGTATTAGTCTGACCACACCCCTCATCAGCTTACCTTCATAAGCAGGTGTGTGGTCACCTGCTCTCCTCCTTCCCAAGCTTTCACCACGAGGTGAGGTCAAGGGCTGCAGCGGCCGTCCGAAGCCAAGCATCGCCCCTAACTAACAGAACTTGGTTATAGTCATAACCTAACGTTCTGTATCGTTAGTGGCTTAGCTTGGCTTCGCCTTCTGCACAAGGGAGGCCAAGCGGAGCCACTTGGCTGACAAATACACCCCGCTGACAGCCCCCCAAAACCATCAGAACAGGGAGGGCCGAGCCCCCCCGACCCCCCCTAATGGAGGGTAGCCCCCCTATTAGGGACGTCACGGGAGGGCGACGGACCCGACCGTGCGAAGAGGCACTCAAGCAACTCAACGCACAGGGTGAGCAGACCGTGGCTTGACCCACGACTACACACACGCACAACCCGCATGCCACCCGGGAACGAACGGAGGAACAACCTCGTTACTGCCCCCAGAATCACGGGGTCAAGGGCAAACCCAACCCCGTGGCAAGGCCGTAGCAGCGGAGCACGAAGGAAGACCCAGACCCACCAAAAGGACTGGACTCCCTGGAATGGGGGCCCGGAGAAGTCCATGATGCCAGCATCAAGACCCCACCAGGTGGGCACGTAGTGCCCCGCCCCCCACATCGCCAGCGTATTCGGACAAAAGGCCCCTCAGTTACTGCACCTGGTATTCCCAGGCGGAACCAACCAGGCCAGTAAGCCGAGCGGGCCCCGTCCCCCCAATAGTACACCGCCTGGCACACTGACCCTGCAAAATAGGCAGTCAGCATGGCCGTAAGCACACAAAAAAGGTTAACCAACGGAAGCAGGCAGCGCACCGGGGAAAAACCAGGCAACAGGCTGTTAACCCTAGCCTGGAGACTGCGGACGAGACAGGCGCCAGAGGGGACAGCTGAACACAGCCGCCCCGGCGGAAGGAGCGTAAGCTGGCGGTGTTGCATGACCAAGCCTCCATTTAACAACCCCCACCCAGAGGGGTCGAGGCAGAGAAGGCTGACACGATTGGCAGACGTCATGAACGTGCAGGGGCACCCTCAACCGGTGAACCCGGGAGTTGACACTGCTCCAACACACCAGGGAATCAACCACCTCGGTGTTACCCAATGCGGTGGTTGTTCCTATAACCCCTCAAGAAAAAACTCCAAAACACACCTGCGGGTATACACCGGCTATACCGCAGTACAAGTGTTTCAGTTTCCAAAAAGGGTTAACCCAGGCCTACGGGTCGCAAACATCACTTCGGACCGGGCCTGGCGGTACGGGAAGCACAGGGTCACCAGAGGAGGTCAAAAAACCACCCCCACAGGCCCCTCTTCGCCATGCGTGAGAGAGGAGCGAAAAACAATGGAGAACCAGCCCCTAAGCACACCGTACCTGGTATTCCCCGGCGGTCTCCCAACCAAGTACTAACCAGGACCAACCTGTGTAGCGGCCGAGATCCGACGAGATCGAGCGCGTACAGAATGGCATGGCTGTAAGCCATGACGACAGTGCTGAGTAAAAACATACCCAACCAGGGTCTCCATAGCGCTTAACCCTGTGACACCCAGACCGACCTGGCATTTTTCCCCCTGAAAAAAGCCCAAGTCCCTCAGGGTACCAGAACAGCAGATCTGCATCCCCGGCGGACAACGGGTTCAACTGATCTGGACCAGCGTGACCAGAACCAGTCCCGTGCCCTAACCACGCCGACATGCCCCAGGAAAAGGGCAGATATGCGTGTTGATCTTAACATGAAAAGAAGGCGCCACCCAGACGTCGGGACGAACCGCGCCTGGTGGCCCACCCCAAGGGCGTGAGACCCCACTACATATGTTCAGATCCATCCCGTCATCATCCCCCAGACATGAACGAGGATCCGTCGACAACCCACCCAGGTCATGGGATGTGGTCGCCGGAAGAGGAAAAACCCCCATCTCAGTTGCTTTATAAAAACGCTGTTTCAACCACAAGCAACTAAGGCGTGCCAGTCAATCGCCTGTTTACAGCGAGCTAGCACTATACGTGCGTCGGGACACACCCCCATCAATGAACAGGCTATTTAGACCTGCCATTGAATCCCCAAGGCGCCCAGGGGAACGACAAGAGGGGTGTGACACTCCCTAACTCCAACACTTCTGGAATAGAAAGAAGGAAGCATCAACAGTA
The DNA here is from genome assembly GCF_963971535.1 of Notolepis coatsorum. Classification (NCBI taxonomy): domain Eukaryota; kingdom Metazoa; phylum Chordata; class Actinopteri; order Aulopiformes; family Paralepididae; genus Notolepis; species Notolepis coatsorum. The sequence continues at coordinate 107,823,604 of NC_140165.1, forward strand.
TGTATCCCAGTCTACACAGCCGGGGTAAAAAATGTTCACATTTTTACATCCCACCACCCTCCCATAGGAAAGAGACGGGGATCCCCAGAGAGACTTCCCACGCGAGCTGTACAGATTGAAAAGAATATATTGCACCTTGAGCCATGTAAAAAACTGGTTTTAGGGCCTCCGGGGAAGAGGCACCGAACCCATACACACTCAATAAACGAATTGAATCGAATATACATACAATAGAAAAGGACCCTTCTAGAGGGTCCACTCACTTTGACAATCTGAGGAGGAAGGCTCTGTACTCTGATGGAGGCTTCCTCACATGGATCACATGGAAGAAGGAGTCCGAACTCACAGAAGGCCTGAGTAGGCGCTTGGTGAGGAGGAGCCCTGACCACCCCCCCTGAAAACAGATCCATCACATGGACCTGAACAGCACACGGAAGTCCTACCAACAGAGACGCGCACGGTGACGTACTCTATGGCGGGGGAATTCCTGCGGTGCACACGCCCAATATACCAGGCCGTGGGACCAGGAACTCCCTCCCCCCCCCCCCCCCCCCCCCCCCCGTAACGTGCCGAACCGCCACGTGACGGGAACCTTGAAGGACAGGGGGTGTACCCCTGACCGACAGAACAATGGGGAGAGGAAAGGTTACCAGTTCACCCCTTTACGACCCCACACCCATGATACGACGTAACGACAAAAAGAGAATATGACACAGTCATAGTCAGCTCTATGAAGCGTTTCACAGCTCCACACAGCGCACGAGCTAACCTGCTATCTGATTTTTACTAAGGAAAAACACAGAATAGAGAGGGCTCTAAGAACCCCGGTCCAACATACACATGTGCTTCTGTGGCCAGTACAACCCAGTTGTAGGTCACATGACACACACAACCCATCATCATCACAATGAGAGAATACATCATTCTTGATTAGTATCGACCACAGGCCTTGCTAAGCACACGACAGCAACCAAACCAATTTCCCCTTAGGAAATAAGTTTCTCCAGCAGATTTAGCACAACCTCAGCAATCAAGCTGAGAGTTACATCGTATCCCTACCACACAAAAGACACAAATAATGCACAACATGTCTGATAGGAGGTGATAAAGTCCCCAGGGAACCGGGGGGGGAAAAACACAATCCTCCTATTTCACCCTCAATACGGCCAGTTAAAACAGGAAAACCTGTTAATGTGTGAACTCACTGTCCATTGTCATTACAGTCTGAGAAAGAACATTCTTTTACTCACTCGTCACCAAGCATAGCTTCATAGGTTAGTTGCCTTAGTAGTGAGTACACGGTACACATAAACACCATGATGTTTCTCACACAACAACCAGATCAATACATCACGACCTGCACAGAGAAGCTACTGCCAGTGACAAAAACAGCTCACACACAACCCGCAACGTATCTCAAATGCATTGCAACAACACACGTTTTGGGAAAAAACACCGTCATTCACAATACATTTAGCAAGGTAAAACCAGAAGACGTGTTATGAGGGTCTGGCCAACCCCGTACCTGCCCGGAACGCAGATCAGCGAAGTGCAGTCATAAGCCACCGTAGAACACAGCCCTCTTTGTTGACGCAATCCCCGTCTAGGCTCAGGCAGGGTTGACGAACATCCCCTGTCAAAGATGACGTCGTGGTCAAGAGTGTAAAACATGTTAAAAATCAAAGCACGTTCAACAGAATAGCATCAAGCTAACGGCTGCTCCAACCGTTCGAGTGCTATCGCTTCCGCTCGCGAGACGCCGATCTACGACGCACGCGATCAGGAGCGAGCTCCCGGCGGCGCGCGAGAAGCCTAAGCTACCCCGCGCCAGGCCACCGACCGGCTAACCGTAAGCTATGAACATGTAAACAATGACATAACACTCACCCAGACAGGCCGCCGTTCTGAACCCTCCTCACTTTTTAAGAGAAAAGAGAAAACAAGACGTCAACACCGCTTCACAACGGTGATATTAACACGTCCGGCGGAATCAGCACAGTACCAACTGGCCTGTATAGCTGACTTTGAACATGAATCTGCCGCTATCGCACATTACATGCACATATCCCCTCGTGAAGGAATACTCTCATTTGGATATGAAAGATGGGGTCTTAACACGGTGACAGAGAGAATCCACTCGTCCAGAACACACAGGGATCACCAGTGTCAATGGTCGCGGCCCACTAGTTAAAACTATAATGGTCGCCAGACCAAGGCCTTCTGTCGCCTAGACGGCTAAACAAAGGACCCTAGCCTGGGGCCGGTTTCCATAAACTTTGTCTAGTAGCCCCCATAGCACTAACAGACAAGTGGAGCCCGCCAGCAAACACTACTCACCCAACCTGGAACGCACCGCTCCTCACAACAGCGGCATGTCCGACAGTTCAGCTGTGGCCTGACAGGTTTCACCCCAACAAACACAGCAAGGAACTGCAGTTGAGAAGCATGCAGCGGCGTGCTCCCAATACGAAAACCGGTGGAGGGTTTGTAGAAAGATCATCATCTTCTAGACACTCCAGTACGAAGACAATATCGCCGTATTTTCTCGAAAATAGTGAGAGAGAAAATAAAGATATGATGTCAACGTATCCTTGTTTCCCAAGCTGTTCCTAATCCAATTTCTTCCATCATGGTGTCAAGTGTGGGGATCTACCGAGGCACCTCTTCCTTGTGGTGAAAGCGAGAAGGAGGAGAGCAGGTGACCACACACCTGCTTATGAAGGTAAGCTGATGAGGGGTGTGGTCAGACTAATACTGGTATTAGAGGTACATTTGTGGTTTATTCAGTACGCGTGCACGTACACGAGATAGTGCAGAAGGCGAAGCCAAGCTAAGCCACTAACGATACAGAACCATGCTTAGGGGTGGTTGTTAGGCCCGAGGCGCAGCCGAGGGTTGTTAGACCCCCCTAGGCATGGTTTATTTTTCACAAACCACGACTGCAAGTGGTGTAATGCTTTTATACAACTGCCACATTCATCCAACCTTATTGCTATACAATAAACACATTAATTGAAGATTTATTGAAAAAACCATCCGCCAGAAAAAGTAGCTCCCAAAAAAGAAAAAAAGAGAAGTTGCCTCCATGTGGAAGCAGCTCGGAAGTGCATCTAAGGTGCTTGTTACACACAGTGTTTTTGTGCTAGTTTTTATACGTTTTTGAATACGTTTGCTGTCCCTTTTACATAGAAATGCCGTTTTTGGCGGATACGTTGTGGCCCTACTGAAAACGCTAAATTGTGTTTTCCGTTTTGGAGTAGCGCCAAAACTCGCCGACAACATGTCGTGTAATCTGCACGGAGCCGTTGTTGCGAAAACGCCCATGCGCAGTAGATACCATCTGCGTGCCCTTCCGGTGACAACAGAGCTGTCCCAAATAGCTGCAGCTACCATGTGTTGTCAAGTTATTGTTATAAGGACCCCAGTCCAAGCTACAACAGTCTGCATTCCCTTAACAATTGTTTGTATTGAGCCGTATTGTATTGTACCCATTATGCAATATGTTAAATAAAGTTTACATCCATTCATTCTGCTAGCATTACCGATTGCATGAGCAGCTGGCTAACGTTAGCTATCAGACCCTGTTAGCTCAGAGCTCCTCTTTCAATCTTAACAAGCATTAAACAAAATGGCCCAGTCATCTATTCACCTTTGTTTAATACACACAGCGTTGTCTCTAATGTTATCTAGCTACTGATAGCTCCCGATATCATCAGTTTGGTGCTGGGTGGTTAACGTGAGCTAGCGTTAGCTTCTAGCCACAATGCTATACTGTTATACTGGCATATTCCAGTCACGTTAGCATGTAGCTAACAATGTAGCTAACAATCCTTACCGATCCTTTTTGAGACTTTTGAGACCTTTCTCACTCAGGTATTGGGATCGAATCACCGCCCCGGGGCACGGGGGGGAGTGTTCTCACTCACCCCTTTTGGGATGCGAAATGGCGCTGATTCGTTTTACCCCCCGCTGACGGGGCCAGTTGGATTAGGTGGTCTCGGAATCGGGCCGTGGGAGCGGGGGGCGTGACACACACAACGTTGTTACTGTCATGCTTGGACAATACCCACAAAAACAATATTTATGGGCAATTTGAGAGTTCAGACCTCAACCAAAAACAAGCATGTGGAACCTCACAGCTTCCGTGGATGAAAACATGAAGCCACATTACAAAGCACAGCACTTCTGGCTCGCATTAGGCCTGGCAATTTTTGTTTGCCATGCTATTTCTATACATTAGTTTCTTGTTTGAATGCATTTATTTCTATTAGACCAGTGGTGCCCAACCAGTCGGCCGTGGTCGACCAGTAGATCAATGACATGTAATATAATTGCCAGGAGCGATGGGATGTTAGCTGCTGGACAGGCTAAGCTAACTAGCGTTAGCCGTTAGCTTAGCGTTAGCCATTGCTGTATACTATACTTTCTTGTTCGAATGCATTTATTTCTATTAGACCAGTGGTGCCCAACCAGTCGGCCGTGGTCGACCAGTAGATCAATGACATTCAATATAATCGATGCAGCAATGTTACTAGTAAAAGGCTAAGCTAACTAGCGTTAGCCGTTAGCTTAGCGCTATCGTTAACCCTGCAAAACGCTCAAAAGCCGACTCTACAACACCATCCATTTGTGATAAAATGGGGTGGGTTATATTGACAAGGCTTGACAACAGAGGTTCAAATATAACTTCATATTTATTGGTAATTTGTTCATTTTATATCAGCATCCAGTCTCCGCAGTAGTGTTAAGACACTTCCTGTTTACATTTTCGAACGTGACATCATCGCCTACGGCAAGCGTAAACGCTCAAAAGGCAAACCGTAAACAGAACCCGAAGCGAACCAAGACCGCAGTGTGTACACAAACTAGAGGGGGGGGGGGGGGGAGTTCGCACTCTGACCCGGAATGAGGACGGTACGGACCGGTACGGACAGAATGAGTGAGTGAGAAAGGCCCCTAAACTATCCGCTCTCGGTGGTCACTTGTGTTGATGTTAGTTTTGTTTCATCAACAAATGAGAGGCAGAACACACAGTGAATGTATCCGTTTTGTTTATTGCACTTTTATTACACTTTGCTGAAAAAGAAGTGCTGCATTTGGGTAAATAGGCAAAGATGGCGGCGCCCGCCTTGTTGACATTTTCTTTGCAGGAAGTGTATTGGCACATTCAAGTTCTGATTGGTTGAAAATTGCCTTCATGTTCGCCACCTACTGCCACCTACTGCTTTGGCAGTGTACTACATCACTGTGCTCGGGTGACAAAACGAAAGTGTGACTCGCCTCCCGCTACGTTGCGGCGAAACCCATCTGAAAACTAAACGAAAGTCTAACCGCAGCCTAACTGTTCTCAGTAGGACATCCAACCAACTAACACATCCAACTGTCTTTCAACTAAGACATCCAACCAACTAACACATCCAACTGTCTTTCAACTAAGACATCCAACCAACTAACACATCCAACTGTCTTTCAACTAAGACATCCAACCAACTAACACATCCAACTGCCTTTCAACTAAGACATCCAACCAACTAACACATCCAACTGTCTTTCAACTAAGACATCCAACCAACTAACACATCCAACTGCCTTTCAACTAAGACATCCAACCAACTAACACATCCAACTGCCTTTCAACTAAGACATCCAACCAACTAACACATCCAACTTTTCTTTAGTTTTTAATTATGAAGTTAGTGGTTGTTATTGGAATGATTGATTGATTGATTGAAAAATGTATTACCAGATGCAGAATGGGTACAATACAGTATGGCTCAATACACACAATTGTTAAGGGGATGCAGATCTACTTTCTATAGAACTTCATTCTTAGATGCTTCTATTGAAAGTAGGTAATACAAATAAAAAATATTGCAATTAATCAATCAATCAATTCGCGCGTTTTTTATTTTGTTCTACAATGACTCATGACCCATCAATTACATCATCCAACATTGTTTAAGCAACTAAGACATTGTGTGTGTGTGTGTGTGTGTGTGTGTATGTGTGTGGGTGTGGGTGTGTATGCGACCGAGTGAGTGTGTCTGGAAGCCAGACAGTGTGAGAGAGTGAGCTCTGGCAAGGAAGGGGAAGAAAGAAAATAAAAATAATTTTTTTTTGCAATCAATCAATCAATTCGTGCGATTTTTATTTTGTTCTACAATGACTCATGACCCATCAATTACATCATCCAACATTGTTTAAGCAACTAAGACATTGTGTGTGTGTGTGTGTATGTGTGGGTGTGTATGCGACCGAGTGAGTGTGTCTGGAAGCCAGACAGTGTGAGAGAGTGAGCTCTGGCAAGGAAGGGGAAGAAAGAAAATAATAAAAAAAAAATGCAAATTAATCAATCAATCAATCCGCGCGATTTTTATTTTGTTCCACAATGACTCATGACCCATCAATTACATCATCCAACATTGTTTAAAGAACTAAGACATTCGCCATGACAGAATCTGTTTATATTTAGTCGTTATGACGCTATCAACATATCCATTTGTTAAAGATTATTGTCCGCCATCTTGTTTTTTCGGCGGAGTGATTGTAATTCGGTTGTGGGCGAGTCCTGGGACCAGGACCGTGGAATTGTGAAGAATACATACGTGTAAAATGACTGTTTCAGCCAATCAGAATCGAGAAATTTGCATGCCGTTGTATAATTCAAGCTACCGCTTGACGTCGCAGGGTCTTCCTCAGAGTCAAACTGTGGGGATAATCATTCACTTGACCCTCTCATGGTGCACTGTTTCACTCTTTAGCTCAAAATAAACATTAGCTCAAAATAAAGTATTGCCTTCAATCCGTATGCTCCAGTGTTCTACTTTGGACTAAATCTCAAGTCTATCTATTTTATTAGTACTTAGGATTTTCAGAAAAAATTACTTCTGCAATGGGTACATTTGTACTTCCTTTTAATATATAATCGGATATAACTTATCGTTTATTACATCACAACAACAACAACATTTATATTTCCGTTAGCACTATTAATTATAAGTATTAATAATCCAACATAAATCAACCCAACAATCAATGCAATTCAAATTCGCTCTACATTTAAGATTTTTCTGTCTATTCTGTTGATCACAAAAAAAAATTCTCTTAGGGAATGTAACACCAGTAATAATGAGGAACAGGCATTAGCATTAGACTTTCAAATGAGTAATGTTTTCAAATCAATGTATCCCAAATTCATAGTTTAAGTCAGTTACTGTCATTAAAGCTCCAAGTGATTCTCATACGACTGCAACTATGTTGGCTGAAAAAAGTTAATTGGAGTCATGTCGGAATAATAAATCAAATTGGAATAATTCTTCTGAATGTCAAATTAACTTGGTGGGTGGTTTGATTGCTATTCAATACAACTCTGGGGGAAAAACAGAATTTTCCCTTTAATATCTTGTTCATATGTTCAAGATGTTGTTCATACCCTATAGATCATTATAGCAGTAGGTTAATATACACAGCCTTTCAAACATTGTTCGACCACGATTAAGAGTCCGGTTGGGTGGGTGGGGGTGGTTACTGATTTTAAAAGAAGGCACAGTCCTTTTCTTGGGTGCCAGGTTTTCACTCTATTTTGTACTTTGCCTTAACTCTTTAAATGCCATGCCTGGTTTTCCATTTTACCGCTTGAATGCCACCATCCGCGCCAATGTTAACGTTAATATCGCCTAATCTATGTTTTAAATTATGGCTATGTGTCTAATCTGCCCATCGCATTATCAAAGACTATGTTCCAGACAGTGCTGTGAAGGCAGATTGTTTTTTGATCGCGTCGTTGCCGTTTCAGAGCAGTTAGAAAAGCCCCCGTTTTGATATAAAAAACAACTCATTCTGGAGCATTCTATGAAAATCGTCTTTTAGTGGAATATTCCACAACGTTGATATTCGTCGGCCTTTTTATGAATCGTTTTCAAATAAACGCTAGATGATCAATATTATACGTGCACGCACGCACATTACGGCCGCGCGCGGACAATCGCCTTGTTGATTTCCTCTCGGACTTTTACAGTGAAAACGAAAGAAGAGATTTCACAAAACAGCTTATAACTTCATCAAAATTACTCTGATTATCCTACCACTGATAACATAGAGTCCTTACCTGACATCAGATGGTATCCAACTGGTATATTCCAATTCCTGATCACCATTCGAAAAAATCGATACGTGTATGGATCCAACGCGACACAGTGGTTCTCCATGATCCGCGGAGATCTGAGGCTCCAGAATGAACTCTAGTAACCCCGGCTGGATCAGTGAACTGGAAAATGTGGAGTACCGGATTTTTTTCCCCATTCATTTTCATTGAGTCCATTCCAAAATCACTTATGTCATCTGGGAGACGACAGGGGGCGCTTTTTTCCACAGTGATCACCGGCGCAGCTCGGCAATACTCGGGTAGGCTCGGGTGATGCAATAATTTTTCAGATCGCAAAAAAAAAAAAAAAAAAAAAAAATCCGAGAAATCTCGTGAGTGGCTAGCAACCACCTATAAAAAAACACGAGAAATCTCGTGAGTGGCACTGAAAGAGTTAAAAAGCCTTAACTGTCCTGGACTGAATGTGGTGGTAAAATATTCTGACTTCACCCTCTATTCTCTCTGTTCTGTTGTTGTCGTCTTAGTTGTGCCGTTTAAACTGACCCAAAAAAAAACATCCATTCGTACTTTAAAAAATATATATATTCTATTTTTACATCTGTTGTTTCGTTACCATGGTGACAACTGAAGGAGACCAGTTTGGGCCTCTTTCTTTCTTTCTTTCTTTCTTTCTTTCTTTCTTTCTTTCTTTCTTTCTTTCTTTCTTTCTTTTTTTCTTTCTTTCTTTCAATCTGTCTGTTTTTCTTTCTTTCCTTTTAAATTCTGTTGTTCAGTCGTCATGGTGACCGTAAATGCTGTCCCTGTTTGGCCGAACATGCTGTGCATTTTAACTCAGCCAGGAGAGAAGAGCAAAGGAAAGGAGCAAAGGAACAAAGAGAGGATGAATAAAGAGTAAAGGGAAAAAAACTGGTTAATTGACATGTTGATGAATGCTGCCAGAGAGAGAGAGAGAGCAAGGGAGATAGAGGGAGAGAAAGAGCAAGGGAGAGAAAGAGCAAGGGAGAGAGAGCAATGGAGATATAGATAGAGAGAGCAAGGGAGAGAGATAAATAGAGAATTTAACAAGAAGGAAAGAAGTGGCAACATGTGGTTGAGAGCTATTATCCAGAACTGTGAAAGAGACTAAAAGAAGAGAGAGAGAGAGAGAGAGAGAAGATGAAAAAGAGGTAGACATGAATGCTGGCTGGATGACCTGGGCCCTCATTCATCAACGTGTCTTACGCACAGATTTGTGCTTAACCTGTGCGTACAACCATTTCTAAGCAAAGAGTGGGATTCATCAATTTCAACTTGAACTTGACTCCGTGCTTATATTTACGCACAGCTTGGAGCACACTTAGCTGACGCCCAGTGGTAGAATATATTATTACAACAAGGAAATGAGCTTCTGTGCATTAGTTTCAACACTGGCATGTTCTGTATGAACCGTAATTCATTATAGTTCATTGTAAAATAGCAACAGTAGTGTAATTATGGTCAAAACCCTATAAATAGCATTTGGAATAATAGATCTTTCTCTCAGAATGAATGCAGCATGGTTTATATAGCGTTATCGGAATATACGGGGTGTACTGACTGACTGCGCTCCGCGTAGCTCAACTCGTTATTATTTTGCACACAGACCGCAGAAACACGGGAACGTTTTGATTATATTTAAAAGGCTTTACGTTAAACGAAACAAGTGGAATTTCGAAGCTGTAAGCAGAATACAAGTCATATGAACACCCACGATATAGTGTTCTTCCCCCTTTTTACTGTATAAGAAAGAATAAAAAACGCATTGCAATGACACCAGATAGTGGACAGACTATGTAAATATGATGATGGGATTCAAGTTCGCGTTTTTGTTGATCATAGGCATGCTGTCAGAGTATGATATCTTAATCAAACATTCTAGAACATTTGTCGTCACAGATCATGTCATAATAGAACATAGGCTATGGCATGGTCCATCGTGATATTGTGTAGACTGTTATTACTGTACCGGTACCACCCATTGTGACAACAGCCTTGTGAGTCCCGCACACAAACATGATGGAATTCAAGTTCATGTATTGAAAGGCAGGCTACATCATACATGCAGTGAGATTCATTGTTCTTGTATATGCTCTCGTATTATTGTTTATATAGGCTACCCAATACTGACATCAAAATAGATTGTAGTATGCCTCTAGAAATCATATGCAGCAGGTAGAAAATTGACGGAAAATCCATCGCGATTTGGAATAAAATTGAGGAGAACTTTAATCCCTGGGTATTAATCAAACAACACGGGAAAAGGCAGTCATATTCCAGCACGGTCTTTATTAGTGTTTGCGCTGCCCAGGCAGCAATGGTTAATAGATATCATATCCGACATCACCGTTCTCATAACACGCTTCCCTCGGCTTAGTCCATTTTTCCACATTTCATGGGGGTATTCCATTACCGTATATGGTTAATCGGGGCGGTTCTGGTATGCAAATACTTAAAACAGTGCACGAGCTCAAACGTAGGATCAAAGTCATATTCATCATGACAGGTGTGCGTAGAACCTGCGTACGCACGTGTGGTGAATCCCGATTTTTCTGTGCGTGCACTGATTCTACATTCTGTGCTTACGTGTGGAAATATAACACTTTCCACGCCACGTTGATGAATGAGGGCCCTGGTGTCTGCTTGGCTCCTCCAGCGGGCACACACTGTTCCTAACACTCACTTCCCTCTTTCTTTCTTTCTTTCTCTCTATCCCTTTCTCTCTCTACCCCCCACTCTATCTCTATCCATCTTTCTATATATATCCCTCTCTATCTCTCTCCCGATCCCTCTCCCTCTATTTTTCCATCTTTCTCTCTATCCCTCTATCTTTCCCTCTCTATCTCCATCTTTCTCTCTATCCCTCTCTCCCTCTCTCTCTATCCCGCTCACTCAACCCCTCTCTCTGTCTATCCCTCTCTCTCTCCATCTATCTATCTATCTATCTATCTATCTATCTATCTATCTATCTATCTATCTATCTATCTATCTATCTATCTATCTATCTATCTATCTATCTATCTATCTATCTATCTATCTATCTACGTAGAGACGCATCATGGGCTGCTAAATGAACACGTGGTGCCACTGTGCGACACACACCCAGGCCTGATCAGCCTGTGGTGGGCCAACCTCGGCAGAGGGTGTATTGTGATAAATGGCCGAAACACCCAATGAGGTCGGGGAACACAACTGAAGATGTGTCGTACTGGTGATCATCACGTGATCATTGCCAAATTCCACCCCACTCCAACCTCATTCAATTGTTGTGCTGAATATTTAGGGATCTTTAACAACTAGTCCTATTAAGAATCCTATCTATCTATCTATCTATCTATCTATCTATCTATCTATCTATCTATCAACCCCTCTCTCTGTCTATCCCTCTCTCTCTCCATCTATCTATCTATCTATCTATCTATCTATCTATCTATCTATCTATCTATCTATCTATCTATCTATCTATCTATCTATCTATCTATCTATCTATCTATCTATCTATCTATCTATCTATCTATCTATCTATCTATCTATCTATCTATCTATATATTTATAGAAACTGTCCCACAACCATGAATCCTTTCAGGTGCAATTAAAAAAAAAAATCTTGAAATTCTCCCACTGTGTTCCATTTCCAGTTGATAGTTAACAAGTAGACTGCGCGCTCGTAATGTGCGTTCCATCGTGCATCTGGCTGCTCCACATTAAATGCAAGTTGGAGTGCTAAAATATTGTTGGGTATCAACAATCAGTCAAGTCAGTGA
>NC_140165.1:107840486-108035486 GCF_963971535.1 Notolepis coatsorum
CTACCCAGAACCTATAAAGCCTATAAACTAGCTGGATTCATATTTATTTTGTGTCTTGATTCATCTAAACAGTAATTATCTGATTATATGAGATCTCAGTATCCAAGACAAGACTGGACAGATGTTGGACATGGCCCCCGGTTACAGGTGTAAGACGACCTGAATAATGATGACAGGCTGATTTACATACATGATGGCAAACAGGCTGCAGACCGCCATGGAAATCTTATCTCTTCTCAGTCAGTCAGATAAATCTCATGGACCCATAATACAAGACGCTGTAGACTGGTGTGATGGCTGTTTTCTGGATTTAAATGTTTCCAAAACCAAATAAATTATGATCTCACCAAAACACATATGGGTCTCATTCACCAACGACATTTACGACAAAAATGTTGGGATTCACCAACCGTCCCAATAAAACATATATAATTAATACTATATTATAAATATATTGTCTATATTCATGTCTTGCCCAAAAAGGTCTCAAATGGCCCTAAGAGAAAGCCCCTTTTGTCGTAAGTGTTATTCAATTATGACCCAGTGGTTGACTAACTTGAGTGAACTGTCACTTCATTGTCATTAGTGAATTCATATAGTTATGTTTTATTTTCTGGATTATTTGCACAAGTGAAGAGTAACAGGTGTGGAGGACTGCTGTTTAGAGCGGCGTGAGCTGTGTGCTGGTGGTGTGTTAGGGATGGATGGAGACACACATGTTTGTTATCTTTAATACACTTGTTGGAAGGTTTGACTTTAGTTCCTGGTTAGAAGCAGCCTACCAGGACCGGCTCTTATAGAATATGACTCACAAGGCTTTTCTAAGCATCAGTCCTCCTGTCACACATTAGATAATATGTAATACTAATAATTATACTGATGAGTCATGTTGAATATCTACTGTTACAAAGGATCAGATTAAACCGAATATATATATTTATTTATTGATATATATTGCATAGTATTTGTATATCGTTTGATATCCCTTGTATATTCCTTGTACATATACACGGAATATCCCTTTAGTCCAACCCATAATAGTTCATTCTCCTATTGGACAGCGGTCCACCGGCGCCAGGGACCGGCCCCCGGAGCCAAGTTCAAAGTCACCGACACTACATGTCTGTACTTGCCCCGGCCCTGCCCAGGGATACGGCGACAGAAATGAGAGTGGCACTATTTGTGCACCGTGCGTATAAATACGGCGCAGGTGAATGTAGAAGCCCCTTAGCCCCTTACCTCCGTACCCTTCGTCCACTTAGTATGTTACCGATAAGTTGAAGCCTCACCCACGATACAACGTGCGGTGAAGTATGGCCTGTTTGGCCTCAGAATAGAGCATCGAGACCGCGTGCGAATTAGTAACTGAATTGTCAGAGTTTGGCACTATACCGTCGAGTGCGACATACTGTATTTCTATTGAGTCTTTAATAGTCTATTTGTGACCTAGGCGAGAACCGTATGGACATGTACACTGGATTAATCTACCCGACGACTACATAGCCCTTTGCGGCTGGAATATATTTGCTTTGGTCCTATGATTTATAATCGCCGACGCCTGCACGTGTTGGATTTACCCCGAGAGGAGTCAAGTCGAGTCGGCGCTCAGAGAGCCTGAGGCCGCCTAGCTTTCTTCACTGTAGAGCTACAGTCTACCAGAGAACCAAGCTGTATTCGTCTGTGGATCAAGAGACTACTGCACCGGCTTCTGTACCTGAAGTCTCCCTAGTCATCGTTGACCAGACGTCCTACTACCGACAGATCTTCTACCCCCTTGCTGGCTTACAACCAGTGGGAACCCCTTCCAGTATCTCCCGCTATTACTAGTGTACCATAGATATAATTCCCTAAGATTCAGGTTGTATAATTACCTCCTGCGTAACCAGAGAATGGACATTCGTTATTGATTTGCCTACGCATACTCCTTTGCCTTACAAGTGCATTCAAAGAATAATGTAAAGTATCCTATGTACCTTTTGCTCCATTAAATACTTGATTAATACCTTTGACTGGAACCGATTTCATTGTGGGAAGTGTTCATCATATTCATATATCGTGTACTGTATGGCCAGTAATTAAAGTACATAAAGCGGTAGTGGTTTAATGATACCATACTTATCAATACAGTCAGGGAATTGTACCCCTCAGTGACATCTACCAATCCCTTTTTTATGACTTCATACTTCCTCTGCTGGCCAGAATACAACACTATTACACTGTTGTGTTCATTTATCCTTTAACACTAAACAAGGTGTTTCTGGGTCTGGTCTGAACACCACCCAGTAACATGACTGCTTTCATCCTTCATACCTGTCTGTCTGTCATCCTACACCCCTGTCTGTCTGTCATCCTACACACCTGTCTGTCTGTCATCCTACACACCTGTCTGTCGTTATGTAAATCAGCGGTGTGACATCATTATGTAAATCATCCTGTGTGACCTGCATGTTTTGTTTATAAATGACACATCAGTGTTTCAGTTGTCTGTCTTTTGAAGGTTGTTTGTGTTCAAAGGGAGGTGCAGACTCTGGCTCACAGGTATAGCAACACAGGAGGGAGGACCCAATAAATAATTAAATTATGAAATAATGTATTTAAAAAAAAAAAAGCAAGTGAACTACACAAAAAAAAAGTTGTATGAATGTTTGACATTGAAAGCAGTGGTGTTGGTGAGTGGATGAGAGAAGCACTGAGCGCTGGAGTATAGGCTACACACCATCAGCACTAGAATCAAATCACCAGGTGTTACAGCCAGGGCCTTTCTCTCCCCTGTCTGCTGTCTGTCAGCAGGTCCCCACAGCCTTATATGGGTCTCTTCCTGTTCCCGCCTCACCATCAGTCTCCCTACCTGGGCCGGCCTACACACCTGTGGGCTATCACCCCATCACGGAGCCAGGATGAGAGGCCTGCACCCCTGCCACTCCTGGTCCGAGTGTTGTTTTCACTTTCCGTGGTAGTAGGACTCTTCTCTGGACCTCTAGATCCTTATATGCAATTATTGTGATATTCCTAGTGTAACCTGAGTACTCCGTACCCTCCATCGTATTGACCTCTGTTCTCCTGTGTGTAGGACCTCACCCCTCCGCCCTGCTTCCCCACCTATGGACCTCACCAGCCTGCACCTCCCTGGGACCGCATGGACACACATCGCCCGGTTGTCTCCTCTCACCAGCTCTTCACTCCCCCCCCCCCCCCCCCCCCCAGCCCCTTGTCCTTCCCTGGGTTTTCATTAAATAACCTAAACCGCCTCATTCTCCTGTGCCTTGTGTTCTGCTCTTGGGTTCTCCCGACACCCTCCAATAACACTGGGTCGTCAGCACTAGAATCAAACCACTGGGTCGTCACACCATATGCCTTTCCTTGAATGGGAATGACTGTGATGTTGGATGTGTCTGGCCAGACTGAAAGGAAACAGGATGGTGATTCAAGTTCAAGTTTTGTTTTATTTGTCACGTATAAAGTACATTATGGTGCAATGCTTGATTCTGTATCATGAGCCCCTGAGAATGTGCTTCATACAGTAAAAAGAAATAAAAAATGTTAAAAGAATAAAGACCAAACAAACACTATACAAAATATACAATATACAAACTAAAGTACAACCTAAAGTACAAAAAGGTATGGATGTAGGGCATATATATTTTTAATAAATAGATAAAATATGGTGTAGTGTTAAACGTGTTTAAAGTGTCTAAAGTGAATTTTAAGGGTGAGTGTTTGTTTAAAGTGAGTGTGTGCATGTGGATGTGTGTGCAATGAATGCAGATGGATGGTTTAGTGTTACATTGAGTCCACATTGAGCATCCTGATGGCCTGGGGATAGAAGCTCCTATTGAGTGTCTCTGTACTGGCCATGATCCACTGACTTATGTTTTTTTTTTTTTTTTTTTTTTTTTTTATATTTTCCCCCCTCCTTCTTTTTTCCGATTTTTCTCCCATCCCACTGTTAGTCGTTATGCCAATTCCCAACCCCCTTCCTGGTTGTTGCGCACTTTCCCCTACTGTTGGTCTGAGAGGCCGGAGACTGTCACATGCTTTCCTCCGATGCTGTGCAGCCAGCCGGCAGCCAGCCTGGCAGTGCAGATTCTCACCGGGAGAGTGTAACGTGTGGAAGGTCGCACTACCTCTCTCCAGATCCTACCCTTGCTGAGCAGGCGCCCCGACCGAACTGTAAGGGTCGCTGTCCACAACGCCCAGGACCCACCCACGGCTCCCCTCCCCCTAACTCAGCCAAACGAGTTAGTATAGCGATCAGCCCGAGCCAAGGCAATGCTGACTCTCCGGGAGTCGAGACCACAGCCTCTTGCATTGGTGACAAGCACAATCTCCGCTACGCCACCTGACCGCCTCTGACTTATGTTAATGTATGGATTCATATATATGCTCTGCCCCAGAACAGTTCAGTATCACTCTGTCATTATAGCTAGCAACCAGAGAGAGAGAGAATCCTCAAATGTGTCGTGTCACCAAAAATATAGGACTGCTCCATAGACCATGAATTCATTGGATTTGTGGGTCCATAATAAAAATGTGTGTGAGTCAAACAACGTTTTAATTCTGGTTCAGAGCTGTTGGCAACACTAGAATATAAAGCACATTGGGTGTGAGAACTCATTTTATGGCTCCATAAAGTCAGCAGCCCTTTCTCTGTTGCACCAGACGCTTCTATTCTTTCACTGTCGTTGGAGCCAAGCGTTTCTATTCTTTCACTGTCTTTGGAGCCAAACGTTTCTATTCTTTCACTGTCTTTGGAGCCAAACGTTTCTATTCTTTCACTGTCTTTGGAGCCAAACGTTTCTATTCTTTCACTGTCTTTGGAGCCAAACGTTTCTATTGTTTCACTGTCTTTGGAGCCAAACGTTTCTATTCTTTCACTGTCTTTGGAGCCAAACGTTTCTATTCTTTCACTGTCTTTGGAGCCAAGCGTTTCTATTCTTTCACTGTCTTTGGAGCCAAGCGTTTCTATTCTTTCACTGTCGTTGGAGCCAAACGTTTCTATTCTATTCTTTCTCTGTAGTTGGTGCGGCACCAAACGTTTCTATTCTTTCTCTGTCGTTGGAGCCAAACGTTTCTATTCTATTCTTTCTCTGTCGTTGGAGCCAAACGTTTCTATTCTATTCTTTCTCTGTCGTTGGAGCCAAACGTTTCTATTCTATACTTGCCAAACGTTTCTATTCTTTCTCTCATAGCTTCTATTTTCTCTGTCATTGGAGCCAAATGTTTCCATTCTCTCTCTGTTGTTGGTGTGGCACCAGACGTTTCTATTCCAGGTGACACCACACATTTAAGGGTCACTTAAAGCTGCTGTGGGCAACTTGGAAGAGGGTGGTGTGATGTCGTTCAGTCTTGTGGTACATGTCTGAGAATATATTAGCCTACATAAAAAACTGAGCAAAATAAACTTCTTGTACTGCTGTTTTGCATTGTTTTTGTCAACATGTTTCTCAATTTAACCTTTTGTCATCCTCTGTGACACAATTTGTGTAGGATATCAAATATGTCCTGAATACTATGATCTATTTATTTATGTTCTATGAAATGTACTGAATTGTCCCCACTTTACCAGACAAGCTGTCCCACTAAACCTCAAATAACCCCAAACATAGGAAATAGGGTGTTGTGTTTGAAGGGCAGGGTGCTGGGAATTTAACCAACAATCTTCTGGTTGATGGACTGACTCTTTTAAGTCAACCTCTTGTCCAGCTACAATAATACAAATAGGTCAGTGTGTGTGTGTGTGTGTGTGTGTGTGTGTGTGTGTGTGTGTGTGTGTGCGCGTGCGTGTGTGTGTGTGTGTGTGTGTGTGTGTGTGTGTGTGTGTGTGTGTGTGTGTGTGTGTGTGTGTGTGTGTGTGTGTGTGTGTGTGTGTGTGTGTGTGTGTGTGTGTGTGTGTATGTGTGTGTGTGCGTGTGCGTGCGTGTGTGTGTGTGTGTGTGTGTGTGTGAGAGTGAGTCACATACTCCAAGCCCAATAACTCAATCTCTGGCCAGACAGTTTTATTGGCAGGTTTATATTGAAGTCTCTATTGTCCATATGGTCAGTAGGAGTTAGATCATTTTGTGTACTGTACTGTGTAGGGACTGTCCTGCTCCACTAGGGGCAGGCTTTTCTCATTCACTAGGCTGGGGGCGGGGCTGGCTTTTCTAATTCACAGGAGCGATCTTTTCTACTCTACGTTGGCTTTGAGAGTTGTGAATGAATGAATGAATGAAAACTTTATTTAACAGATTGCAGAATGGGTACAATACAGTACGGCTCAATACATACAATTGTTAAGGGGATGCAGACCTGAGAAAGACGTTTGTCTTGTTTCCATCAGGGTCCCCCATTTTCAATTCATATAGACATTTATGACATACACAACATACATGACATTTATGGCATAGGGTATTAGGGACATATAGGTATTTAGTACTGATACATTTGTAAATTGTGACATAACCGGTATTCAAATATACAGTACTGTTACCCCTAGATCCTGACAGAGTATATACATATGATGGGGAGGGGACTGTACATTAGGAGGGGGTGGGTGGGTGGGAGAGAAATATACATACGGCGGGGAGGGAATATATACATGTTTGATTGATTGAATTGATTGAAAACTTTATTAACAGATTGCAGAATGGGTACAGTACAGTACATAGATGTAGCAGTAGGCCTACTGTCTATCTGTATGTCATGTATGGGGACCCTGATGTAAACAAGACGAAAGTCTTTCTCTGGTCTGCATCCCCTTAACAATTGTGTGTATTGAGCTGTACTGTATTGTACCCATTCTGCAATCTGTTAATAAAGTTTTCAATCAATCAATCAAAACAGCTCAATACATACAATTGTTAAGGGGATGCAGACCAGAGAAAGACGTTTGTCTTGTTTACATCAGGGTCCCCCATTTTCAATTCATCATACTGTGCAGGACAGTGATGCAACAGTAGCAGGACAGTGGATCACAGTGATGTACTGTAGCAGGACAGTGATGTAGCAGGAGTCAGGACATTGGATCACAGTGATGTACTGTAGCAGGACAGTGATGTAGCAGGAGTCAGGACATTGGATCACAGTGATGTGATCATTTTGTGTAGTGTACTGTGTAGGGACTGTCCTGCTCCACTAGGGGCAGGCTTTTCTCATTTACTAGGCTGGGGGCGGGGCTTGCTTTTCAATTCACAGGAGCGATCTTTTCTACCACATTGTACAACAGAACTGCCGAGTCCCGAGGCTGGTAAGTGCTAGTTAAAATGTACAGTAGTGCACAAACTCTACGTTGGCTTTGAGAGTTGTATTATACTGATATAAAAGTTATGCTGTAGGTTGTATGTGGGAGGGGGGCAAGGGGCTGCGTCGCCCACAGTATTTGGTTAACGTTACTGTGGGAAGTTATGCTGTAGGTTGTGTGCGGGGGGGGGGGGGGGGGGGGGGTACGTCGTCCACGGTCTATTTAACGTTATGTACAGTAGTTGTGTTTGATTGATTGAAAACTTTATTAACAGATTGCAGAATGGGTACAGTACAGTACATAGATGTAGCAGTACTGTCTATCTGTATGTCATGTATGTCTGTCCTGATGAATTGAAAATGGGGGACCCTGATGTAAACAAGACGAAAGTCTTTCTCTGGTCTGCATCCCCTTAACAATTGTGTGTATTGAGCTGTACTATATTGTACCCATTCTGCAATCTGTTAATAAAGTTTTCAATCAATCAATCAAAACAGCTCAATACATACAATTGTTAAGGGGATGCAGACCAGAGAAAGACGTTTGTCTTGTTTACATCAGGGTCCCCCATTTTCAATTCATCATAAACAGGGGTGTAAAAAGTACCCAGAAATTATACTTTACTACTACTATTATACTAAGTACACTGTACAACTGTACAAGCAAAACTGTACATTGGAATATTGACGAAACCATACTTGGTCATTTACTGTACATTGGAGGGGGTTGGGTTAGGACATTTACAGGGTCCAGTTTCGAATTGCAGTCTCCCGTAGTTGCTCTTTGAGAGTGGTTTTGAAAGTGGGTAGTGATTCACATTCCTTTACAGCAGGGATCAGCAACCTTTTTGATACAAAGTGCCATTTTAAAATGTTCTTGTTAACCAGTGTGCCATATCAATGTTAAGGTTAATTATGACACCACATCACAATGTAAATCTCCAACAGATCTGTAATTCTATTCCATCCATATAGGCAACGTGCATAGCAATAGTTTTAATAACCATTTTCCTCTCATAAATATATAAGAGAATGCTGCCGTCTTTATGAGATGCTTGCTTGCCATACCTGGACACATTCAGCCTTGTCTGCCTCATCCTTTAAAGTTCTCATGTTTGGTCTCAAAATGGCGTTTAACACTCAATGTTCGGCAAACAACAACAGACTGACCCTTCTCATTGGCTCTGACCATGAAATATCCCTGGTATATCAGTCAACCTACAGTACCATAAATAACAGGCTGTGCAACTGCCAATGGCTGTGAAAGAGGTAACTGCATGGGGAGGTAACTCAACATTTCCAAAAAGGTTCCTCTTACACATTTGCTAGTGTGCCATGTTGGTTTAGATAATGTGTACCAATGGTGGCACTCGTGCCTAAGGTTGCTGACCCCTGCTTTACAGCTTTGGGTAGGGCGTTCCACATCGATGTGGCATAATTGCGAACCGTGTTTAGTCCCTTGTTTGAGCCGAATCTGGGTTTAACATGATTTGTGGAGCTCCCTCTGGTGTTGTGATCGTGGTATTCACTGACCTTTGGGAAGTATTTTGACATGTACATGGGTACCTTAGTCGTATAGTGTATCTTGTTGACCAGGCCCATTGCAAGTTGCTGTACTCTGTCGTCTACTCTAAGCCATCCTAGGTTGTCAAAGTGGGCAGGGGTGAGGTGGGTTCTAGGAGTAAGGTCAAGCAGTAGTCTGACCAGTTTGTTTTGAGATCTGCCAGGTTATGACATTTATGCTTCTACCTAAAACTAGAGTAGCTGGGATTGGTTCAGGTTCTGATATTGCTGTACAGGCCAAGATTTCACTGATCGCTTTAGTACTTAGACACATAGCACTATGTTGTATCCTCTCACCAGGCTCCAATGCAATGGGGCACATTTTCACATGATGTTGCTGTCAATGACGCATTATACAAAATGGTCATCAGTAGTGGCCACAGAAATAAACCCATATTCCATAATGGGACTTGAGTATACTGAATATTTGACCATACCAAATATATTGCCAAAAGGAAAGGCCAATTTAAATTAGTATTAGCAACAGTAACAGTGTATTGCACTACTATTACTACTACTGTTAACTGTTAACTGTTACCCGTTATTGCACAAATGTATTGTTACCTGCTACCTGTTATTGCACAATTTTATTGCACACATTTTTTTGTATTGGATTCTATTATATGTTGTACCAATTGCACATCGTTGCGGGCAAGACCACCCGCATTTCATTGTATATCCGTATGCCGTGACAAATAAAACTCTTGACTTGACTTGACTTGATCTCATATAAAAGGCCTTCTAGTAGGCCAGTTGACTAACTCACATAATTAGCATCATATAGCCACAATACTAACTAACAATGCTTTACTTTTTCTCTTTGAATGAATGAATGAATGAAAACTTTATTTAACAGATTGCAGAATGGGTACAATACAGTACGGCTCAATACATACAATTGTTAAGGGGATGCAGACCTGAGAAAGACGTTTGTCTTGTTTCCATCAGGGTCCCCCATTTTCAATTCATATAGACATATATGACATACATGACATACAGATAGTCAGTACTGCTACATCTATACATTTATGACATACCAGATTTGCAAATACAGTACTGTTTGTGATACAGAAGGAGTCAAGAAAAGGGAGTATATACATTTGACGTAGAAACTGTACATTGGAGGAGGTTGGGTGGGGGGGGTTGGGTACATTGGGATATTGACAACCATACTGGGTAATTTACATTGGAGGTGGTTGGGGGGGGGGCCGGGGGGCACACTGTATAAACAAGTAACACTGTACATTGAGGGGGGGGGGGGGGGGAGACACTGTACAAACAAACACAATTGTACATTGAACTATTGACAAAACCATACTAGGTAAATGACTGTACATTGGAGGGGGTTGGGTTAGGATATTTACAGGGGCCAGTGTTGAATTGCAGTCTCCCGTAGGTGTCCCTTGAGAGAGGTTTTGAAAGTGGGTAGTGATCCACATTCCTTTACAGCTTTGGGTAGGGCGTTCCACATTGATGTGGCATAATTGCGAAACGTGTTTAGTCCCTTATTTGAGCCGAATCTGGGTTTAACATGATTTGTGGAGCTCCCTCTGGTGTTGTGATCGTGGTATTCACTGACCTTTGGGAAGTATTTTGACATGTACATGGGTACCTTGGTCGTGTAGTGTATCTTGTAGACCAGGCCCATTGCAAGTTGTTGTACTCTGTCGTCTACTCTAAGCCATCCTAGGTTGTCAAAGTGGGCAGGGGTGAGGTGGGTTCTAGGAGTAAGGTCAAGCAGTAGTCTGACCAGTTTGTTTTGAGATGTTTGTAATTTTGTTTTTAGCGCCTTTGAGGTGCTTTGGTACCATGAGGTGCAAGCATAGTCGTAGTACCCCTGAATGAGTGCTCCTGCCAGAGTCTTCAGGGTGTTCTTGTTTACCAGAGAGGAGATCCGGTACAAGAATCGAGTTCGTTGGTTGACTTTTTTTATTACATTGGATGCCATTTTGTCACAGGAGAGATTAGCCTCTAGGATGGAACCCAGGTAGGTAATTTCATCTTTCCTTGTGACAATATTGTCACCCACTGTAACTGAGAAGCCGTCGGTCTTGCTGAGTTTGTTATTTGAACCGAAGAGAATGGACTCTGTTTTGCCCATGTGTAATGATAGTTTGTTATCAGCGAGCCATATGCAGATTCTGCCTAGTTCCGAGCTGAGGGTTTTTTCAACCTGTAACTTGTTCTTGTCAGAGACCAGCAGGGCTGAGTCGTCCGCAAACAGGAACAAGTTGCAGTCACAAGCTGACGACATTTCATTTGCATAAATTAGGAACAGTAGCGGTCCTAGTATGCTTCCTTGTGGAACACCACAGCTCACTGTGAGGGGGGGGGGATAGGGTACCGTTTACCTCCACCATCTGTTCCCTCCCCTCAAGGTAGGATTGCATCCAGCTCACTGATAGACTATCAAAACCAATTGCTTTTAGCTTGTCAATCAGAATGGAGTGATTGACCGTGTCAAAGGCCTTTTGTAGGTCCAGCATGACCATGCCGCAGTATTTGCCTGCGTCCACCTCTTGTTTGATGTGGTCATTCAAATAGAGAAGGCATGTGTCAGTGGAGTGGGATGTTCTGAAGCCAGATTGGAATTCGTAGATTAGATTTTTTTCCGCTAGGTACTTTTCGACCTGTTCGTAGACTATTTTTTCCATGACTTTCGAGATGGAGGTGAGAATAGAAACAGGGCGGTAGTTGCCTGGGTCTAATTTGCTGCCCTTTTTGTGCAGAGGGGTCACCCTCGCAATTTTGAAGTCCTTGGGGACGTGTCCCTGTTTTATGGAGAGGTTTATTATGTGTGTGATGATTGGTGTGATGGCGGCTGCTGAGTCTCTGAGGAATTTGGAGGGGATGTTGTCATGGCCAGTGGCCTTGTTAGGTTGGAGGGCGCTCAGTTTATTGAGTACCTCATCTGTTGTTACCATTTCCAGCTTGAAGTCGTCCTTGCGGACCCCTAGGTTTTTGTAGTAAGCTACTATGTGTTCTACCCCATAAAGCCCTGAGTGGGAGGGTAGTTTGTTTACCAGTGTTGTGGCTATGTTTGTGAAGAAAATGTTTAAGTAATTGGCTACATCCAGCTTGTCTGTGATGAGCGTGTTGTCCGTTTTTATGTTTATGTTTGAGAATCTGGTTTTAAGTTTTTTACTGCATCCTAGTTGATTATTGAGTAATTTCCAAAGTTCACGTGGTTTGTTTTTGTTTTCCTCAGTTTTGTCATTGATGAAATTCTTTTTTGCAGTTTTGATCATGGAGTTTACGTCGTTTCTTAGTCTGTTTCTTTCTAGTTTGAGTTCAGTCACGTGGGCTTGGAGTTCACTGCTCGTGCTTTTAGTAAGCTTTGACTGACTTTTACGAAACTCAGAGCATTTTTTGTCTCTGGTTTTCATAGCGGCCAGTATTTCGGAGTGCATCCACGGCTCAGCACGATTTTTTACCCTGGTGGTTCTTAGGGGGGCCATGTCGTTTAGTATTGCTGAGAATTTGGTTTTGAAACCAAGCCATGTTTCGTCAACCAGTGTACCATTGAGTTCATCTGACCAGTCCAGACTCTCCAGTTCAAGGTTGAAGGCCTCGCTAGAGTAGGTTTTGAGGTCTCTAGATGTGACTGTTTTGTGGCAGCCAGCCTTTTGTTTTAGTTTTTTTCGGGTACAGAATATCATATAATGATCACTTAACCCACATGCTATAACCCCTTTATTTGAGATCTTGGACTTGTCGGAGGTCAGAATGAGGTCAATGGTAGTCTGAGTTGATTCACATACACGTGTGGGTTGGGTGATTAGCTGGCTGAGGCCATGCAGATCACAAAACCTACTGAAGGCCTTGAAGACGGGTGCATCTTTTCGTTGCATATCCGTGTTCCAGTCTCCAATAAGAATTTTGTCTACATCCTCAACTCCAGCTAAACACCCATCCAGTGTATCATAAAAGCCACTATGATCTGGCGGCCTGTAGACTGTGCCAACCAGTAGGGATTTCGCCCTTTCGAATAGGATTTCCACCCATACAGTTTCAATTGATTTATGATTCAGGTAATTTCTGTTGATGAATTTGGTGTCCTTGTGTATGTACATACAGACACCACCTCCATGTTTGTTCCTATCATTCCTGATTATTGAGTAGTTCTCAATCTCTATCTCTGGATCTTTTACAGAATCGTCGAGCTTAGTTTCTGAGAAGCACAGTATGTTTGCCTTACCATTTATGAATATTTGTTTGATTTCATCCAATTTGTTTTTTAAGCTGTTAATGTTAATGTGAAAAATGTTCAGTCCATTGGCGTTGGTTATTTCATTGATGTTGGCAGGTTCGAAGTATTGTCCGTTTGTGATCTGTTCCTCTGTGTTGTTGTGGGTGGGAAGGGGGGAGGGGGGGGTCGGGTCCCGTGCGTTTCCTTGGCATGTCTCCCAGGGGGCCCGGAATCACTACTTACTGGTCTGTTTAGTCCTATCTCATTCCTCATCTCTCCTGCTCCATCCCTCATCTGCTGACTGTGGTCATCCTGTCCTGGGTGTGTTTGGTCTCCTGCTCCACTCTTCTTCAGGCTCTGTGATCCTGCACCTTTTTAGGGTGGAGGATATCGGCAGCCATTGGACGTGGTTGGCTGCCTGAATTTAGCTTAAGTCTATTGCTCTTTTTGCCCAACAAAGTAACTGCAATTTTTTTGAGGACCAGCACCATGAAAGGACAAGACAATCTGAATGTGTGCACATAACCTCACCATGCTCACTGAGAACACCTGCACAATGAGGATTACAGTTGATCACAAATGATGTGCTTGTTTATGTGTTGTGCTTGTAGTAGTAGTGTTAGCTTGTGTGCTATTTGATTGTTATTATTTACACTGTTTCTAAACAACTCCTAACTGATCAGAAAAAGTTACTGGAATATGTTGTTTCTTTACACATATGTTGGATTATGTAATTGGTTTGTCTTTTTTATTGGTTTGTCATGACAAACCAATTACATAATCCAACATATGTGTAAAGAAACAACATATTCCAGTTAACGGTATATTTTTTTAATGATTCGTTACGGCGAAATCAATACTTCCATTTGTATAAATTGCATTAAGCGGACCTTAGTATTGCTGCCTGGCTGAGGGGCTTGTTGCGGCTCATGTGCATGCGCACGCTCGGCCAATCAGAGCAACGCGGAAGGGCTTGTTGCTTACCGAAAGTATTCACGCGGTTGGGGCTCCTTTTGCACAAATTACTGCATCAATACAGCTAAATATATACTTTTCCACGATATTCTAATTTATTGAGCTGCACCTGTACATCACTGTGCTCAGGAGGCAAAACGATGTCTAACATGCCTGCCATGTATCACAAACAGTACTGTATTTGCAAATCTGGTATGTCATAAATGTATAGATGTAGCAGTACTGTCTATCGTATGTCATGTATCAAGTTTCAAGTTCAAGTTTCTTTAATAGTTGTCATACAGAAGTACAGAATACTTTTATACAAAATGCTTCTTTCTGTTACGCTCCAGAGACTGCTAGACAAAAGATAAGTGAAATAAAATAGTATAGCATGTAAAAAAAATAGAAGTAAAAATAGAAGTCACGTACGTAGACACAGTGTAAGGGCCATATGAGTGTTTTGATTATGTCGGTAGCTTCTCCGATATATATATATATATATTTTGTAATTGTGTTTAGTTTAAGGCACAATTAGGTGCCGGTGTGTAGAATATTAGAATTCATTTTGTCTAGAATAGTGTCTTATTTATGTTTGAACACTAGAGGGCTCACCGCCTCCATTATAGCCAGCTGGAAGTCATGAGATTACTTGAATGTAATTCAAGCATATATACCTTTAGGAGTTGAACATGAAGTAGTATTTTAACTTTGGGTGGAATAAAGTTTTAGAAACATTTGGGATGAATACACCTTTAAAGCTATTTGTGGGAATACACATACAAAAATAAAAACGAAAGAATGGAAAAACATGCAGAACTGATCGCTAATGCTGTCACGTCCCTGATGAAGATGAACAGGAGCACTTGGATTGGCAAGGTATTGTATTGGAGCGGACCCACGACAGGATGAAGGATGACAGGATGGGTCAAGCGCAGATGACATTTCAATGGCAACCCCCCCAAAGGAATGCGTGTGTGCTGCCCATCTCACATGTGTTACAAATAAAGACTTCATAGTCCCATTTCATTCATTTATTCATTCAAACTATTTGGGGTTATAAGCTTTAAAAGGATTTGGGGAAGACACCATAACACAATTGGGTATTAGAACCTTTAAAACCATTTGGGTGGAATACACCTTTAACTGTCCTGCTACTGTTGCATCACTGTGATGTACTGTCCTGCTAACCATTTGGGTGGAATACACCTTTAACTGTCCTGCGACTGTACACCTACTGTACTGATACTGTACACATACTGTACTGATACTGTACACATACTGTACTGCTACTGTACACACCTCCTGTACATTGTGATGGGGCTGTCCTGCTAACCATTTGGGTGGAATACACCTTTAACTGTCCTGCGACTGTACACCTACTGTACTGCTACTGTACACCTACTGCACTGCTACTGTACTGCTACTGTACACCTACTGATACTGTACACATACTGTACTGATACTGTACACATACTGTACTGCTACTGTACACCTACTGTACTGCTACTGTACACACCTCCTGCACATTGTGATGGGGCTGTCCTGCTAACCATTTGGGTGGAATACACCTTTAACTGTCCTGCGACTGTACACCTACTGTACTGCTACTGTACACCTACTGCACTGCTACTGTACTGCTACTGTACACCTACTGATACTGTACACATACTGTACTGCTACTGTACACCTACTGTACTGCTACTGTACTGCTACTGTACACACCTCCTGCACATTGTGATGGGGCTGTCCTGCTAACCATTTGGGTGGAATACACCTTTAACTGTCCTGCGACTGTACACCTACTGTACTGATACTGTACTGCTACTGTACACCTACTGTACTGCTACTGTACACATACTGTACTGCTACTGTACACCTACTGTACTGCTACTGTACACCTACTGTACTGCTACTGTACTGCTACTGTACACACCTCCTGCACATTGTGATGGGGCTGTCCTGCTAACCATTTGGGTGGAATACACCTTTAACTGTCCTGCGACTGTACACCTACTGTACTGCTACTGTACACCTACTGCACTGCTACTGTACTGCTACTGTACACCTACTGATACTGTACACATACTGTACTGATACTGTACACATACTGTACACCTACTGTACTGCTACTGTACACACCTCCTGCACATTGTGATGGGGCTGTCCTGCTAACCATTTGGGTGGAATACACCTTTAACTGTCCTGCGACTGTACACCTACTGTACTGCTACTGTACTGCTACTGTACACCTACTGTACTGCTACTGTACACCTACTGATACTGTACACATACTGTACTGCTACTGTACACCTACTGTACTGCTACTGTACTGCTACTGTACACACCTCCTGCACATTGTGATGGGGCTGTCCTGCTAACCATTTGGGTGGAATACACCTTTAACTGTCCTGCGACTGTACACCTACTGTACTGATACTGTACTGCTACTGTACACCTACTGTACTGCTACTGTACACATACTGTACTGCTACTGTACACATACTGTACTGCTACTGTACACCTACTGTACTGCTACTGTACTGCTACTGTACACACCTCCTGCACATTGTGATGGGGCTGTCCTGCTAACCATGAATGAATGAATGAATGAAAACTTTATTTAACAGATTGCAGAATGGGTACAATACAGTACGGCTCAATACATACAATTGTTAAGGGGATGCAGACCTGAGAAAGACGTTTGTCTTGTTTCCATCAGGGTCCCCCATTTTCAATTCATATAGAATTTGGGTGGAATACACCTTTTTAACTGTCCTGCTACTGTTGCATCACTGTGATCCACTGTACTGCTACTGTATTAAAACCTTTAAAACAATTTGGGTGGAATACACCTTTAAAATCATTCGATTTGGGTTATAACCTTTAACACTATTTGGGTGGAATACACCTTTAACTGTCCATCAGCCATTTTACCACTGTCCACTGTACTGTACAGTCCTGCTACATCACGGTCCTGCTAACCATTTGGGTGGAATACACCTTTAACTGTCCTGCTACTGTTGCATCACTGTGATCCACTGTACTGCTATTGTATTATAACCTTTAAAACAATTTGGGTGGAATACACCTTTAAATCATTCGATTTGGGTTATAACCTTTAACACTATTTGGGTGGAATACACCTTCAACTGTCCTGCAGCCATTTCACCACTGTCCACTGTACTGTACTGTACAGTCCTGCTACATCACTGTCCTGCTAACCATTTGGGTGGAATACACCTTTAACTGTCCTGCTACTGTTGCATCACTGTGATCCACTGTACTGCTATTGTATTATAACCTTTAAAACAATTTGGGTGGAATACACCTTTAAATCATTCGATTTGGGTTATAACCTTTAACACTATTTGGGTGGAATACACCTTTAACTGTCCTGCAGCCATTTTACCACTGTCCACTGTACTGTACAGTCCTGCTACATCACTGTCCTGCTAACCATTTGGGTGGAATACACCTTTAACTGTCCTGCTACTGTTGCATCACTGTGATCCACTGTACTGCTACTGTATTATAACCTTTAAAACAATTTGGGTGGAATACACCTTTAAATCATTCGATTTGGGTTATAACCTTTAACACTATTTGGGTGGAATACACCTTTAACTGTCCTGCAGCCATTTTACCACTGTCCACTGTACTGTACTGTACAGTCCTGCTACATCACTGTCCTGCTAACCATTTGGGTGGAATACACCTTTAACTGTCCTGCTACATCACTCTGATGTACTGTCCTGCTACATCACTGTAATGTACTGTCCTGCTACATCACTGTCCTGCTACATCACTGTGATGTACTGTCCTGCTACATCACTGTCCTGCTACATCACTGTGATGTACTGTCCTGCTACATCACTGTCCTGCTACATCACTGTCCTGCTACATCACTGTGATGTACTGTCCTGCTACATCACTGTCCTGCTACATCACTGTCCTGCTACATCACTGTGATGTACTGTCCTGCTACATCACTGTCCTGCTACATCACTGTCCTGCTACATCACTGTGATGCTACATCACTGTGATGTACTGTCCTGCTACATCACTGTGATGCTACATCACTGTCCTGCTACATCACTGTGATGTACTGTCCTGCTACATCACTGTGATGTACTGTCCTGCTACATCACTGTGATGTACTGTCCTGCTACATCACTGTGATGTACTGTCCTGCTACATCACTGTGATGTACTGTCCTGCTACATCACTGTCCTGCTACATCACTGTGATGTACTGTCCTGCTACATCACTGTCCTGCTACATCACTGTGATGTACTGTCCTGCTACATCACTGTCCTGCTACATCACTGTCCTGCTACATCACTGTGATGTACTGTCCTGCTACATCACTGTCCTGCTACATCACTGTGATGTACTGTCCTGCTACATCACTGTCCTGCTACATCACTGTGATGTACTGTCCTGCTACATCACTGTCCTGCTACATCACTGTGATGCTACATCACTGTCCTGCTACATCACTGTCCTGCTACATCACTGTGATCCACTGTCCTGCTACTGTTGCATCACTGTCCTGCACAGTACAGGACACAAAATGATTTAACTGCCTCTCCATATGGCATAGACCTCTCCCTCATACACACGTGTACAATTCAGCTATTTACATTTCGTATTCTGTCAATCAGTTCCTTTCTTTTCAGGTCATCTCCTCTCTTCTTTCCTTCTGTATATTTTTTCCATCTTTTTGTTTCTTGCTCAGTCAGGATCTCTCTCTCTCTCCGTCTGTCAGTCAAATCAATTCAAAGTTCCATTTATCGCCACAGCAGCATAAAAGGTTGCAGTTAAATAATGACAAACATATGTGGAATTATTCCATTGAAACAAACTAAATAAAAATTACAATGTGACAATTCGAGAACAGTTAGTGACAATTACAGAACAGTTAGTGACAATTACAGAACAGTTAGTGACAATTACAGAACAGTTAGTCAGGAGTTTCTCTCAACTCCCGAGTTTTCCGACATGCAGTTATCGGGGATGTCATACATTGTAAACATTATTGCTTTTAACATCTTTGGAATCATAACAATACATGTTTAAAACTCCATTCTCAACATAAAAGTACTTCAATAAAATACTTAAAATTATCTTTATTAGCATTTCACAGCTTTTTTCTGGCCACGCAGGACCGATAGAGGAGAGAGGGAGAACGGGAGGAGAGAGAGGTAGGGAAGACATGCGGCAAATGGCCACCGGGACTGGGAAACGAACCGACTACTGCTACTGGAGCGCCCCTACCGTCTTCTCCAGAGAGAGACAAGAAGATAGATCATTTCCTCTCTTTGACTTCAGCAGAAAGCTATCCGGCACAAATGAATGGAAGCGCATACTGACCACTAGCCTAGCTTAAAACTCTGGCAGAGGTGTTTTTGGCTGATTGATTGATTGATTGATTGATTGATTGAAAAGTTTTATTAACAGATTGCAGAATGGGTACAATACAGTACGGCTCAATACATAGAATTGTTAAGGGGATGCAGACCAGAGAAAGACTTTTGTCTTGTTTACATCAGGGTTCCCCATTTTCAATTCATCTTAACAATTATGACATACATGACATACAGATGGACAGTACTGCTACATCTAGACATATATGACTGTTAACAGAACTCGCTTTAGGGCGTCAATAATGTGGTCAAGAGACATGGATTCTATCTTGTGCCTGAACTGCTGGCTTCTTTTATTCACACATGAGCAATAGTTATACAACACTCTACTCTCTTTGAGAGCCGTTGGAGGAGAGAAAGAAAGGGGTGGGGACCTTCCCTTTTATAGTCGCCCCTAAGGTAGAATACCTGGGTAGCTACGCCCAGAGCGCCCTCCAGTGGAGACAGATATATATGCACCAATGGCAATCTCTGGTGGAGACAATGATCTACACAGGTAAACAGCTACAAGTGTAAACAGTCATATGTACAGTTGGACAGTCACTAACAGCCCCAAACAGAGTCTCTTATCTCAACAATGACATATCAGATTTACAAATACAGTACTGTTTGTGATACAAAAAGAGTCTAAAGAAGTGAGTATATACATTTGACGAAGAAACTGTACATTGGAGGAGATTGGGTAGGTGGGGGTAGTTGGGTAGGTGGGGTGAAACTGTACATTGGAGGTGGTTGGGGTGGGGTTGGGTAGGCGGGTTGGGGGGGGTAACTGCAGCTAACAGCTAGGTTAGCTGCTCTGTATCCACTTCCATTAATTTGTGATTTTGAGGGGACAGTGGCTCAGGAGGTAGACTGGTCATTTGATAATCTGCAGGTTCCCGGTTCGATTCTAGCGTGTCGAAGTGTCCTTGAGCAAAACCCCTAACTGCTCCCAAAGAGAAGGTTGGCACCCTGCATGGTTGCCTCCACTGTCGGTGTGTGAATGTGTCAGTGAATGGGTAAATGTGAGGCATATACGTTGTAAAGTGCTTTCAATAAAAGCAATATATAAATGCGGTCCATAGCTTTCTGAGGAAATTAGTATCTGAGTCATTCCACCAATCCAGTCCGATTTGGACTTTGGGATTTTTTTTTTACCAAGAGGTATTACTTTTCTGAACACCCCTCAAGATGAATGACATATTTAACTTCCAGAAAAATATATTTTCCCATCTCAGGCATGAAATCTCTATTATTTTTGATCATTATTGTATGATATGGACTGTAATGGACACCATTATTCTTCCACCCCGTTACGGACACTCTGGAAGCTCTCTGAATAAGATTAAAACATGTATTTGTGCTAAAGTCAACATTTCTATAATAATTAGATGTCCTTCACACCATTTCTATAATTGCTTGTCTAAAAATTACGTAAAATCTTACACTTTTGCTATTCTGAACCCTGAAATTTGCCTTTTTTTGACAGCGGCCGCAAGCTTTTTCATCAGAAATGTGATTTGACCTCAGATTTTCGATATTCTGATGTTTGCTCTAAACGTTTCAGACAAAACTATTCAAAAGTTTAATTTGTTTTTCATAAACAAAATAATAATTAATAAACATGTAACTGTAACAGGGTTGAGTCTAGGAGACTCTAGGGCAGGGGTCAGCAACCTTTTTGACATGGAGTGCCTGTTTGAAATATAGTTGTAACTAGTGTGCCTCAACAATATTCCATGCATCGTAATAATTTTTTCTCATAATCAGGTATTTTTAATGATAATTTTTACATTATTACATCATTATTGTTATTGTTATTATTAACAATATTATTATGATGGTTGTATCAACCCTAAATCTGAGTTGGGGGGGGGGATGCAATGCAGACAAACAGCTGCATACAGTGCGACCATTTCACTCACATTTGCCCATTCATTTTTGGACACATCACACACCATCGGTGTTTGTACTGTACGTGTGCTGTCATAGCTCCACCTACAGGCCTAATGGAGAACACCAGGAGAACACCAGGATGTGAATGGAGGGTGAATGTGAGGTATATCGTGTAAATAAGTTTTGATTGATCGCAAGACTACACTGTAAAAAAAAATTATTAGTTACCAGAACTTAAAAATATTGAGTTCAGTTACTGTGCATTAAGGTTTTCAGTTTTCAATCCATAATAAGTTAACAGAAAAATAAGTACACAACCACATTATTTCAACCTAATAAAACTATGTTTATTGTCATTGTTTTAAGAACACAAGTTGACTTGGTAATACTCACATTTTGAGTAAAAAAATGGCTTTTAACATGTGCAATGTTCAATGAAATAGAAAAATAAATAATAAAATTTGTTGATTAATCCCACTGGTCACAATGGTGACCGTAATAATGTTTTTGTTATAAGGCTCTGCAAATGTTACTGAATGATGTAGCAATGTATTTCCAGCTAAATTGAAATAATAAACAAATAAAGGGTCTCAATTAAATATGTGGTAGTAAAAAGAACCTGTGGGAGGATTTCAACAAGATAAATGCGACAACAGTGCAAAATATTTCACTATAATATTTTTAAAAAAAAATAAAAAAAAATTAATGCTGCCCCCTGTGCCTATGCAAATGCCCCTGCGTGCCTATGCAGGCACGCATGCCTAGGGTTGCCTACCCCTGCTCTAGGGTAACATGTGAGCACACACACACAGCAACATGCACATTACAATTAATATGTATGTGGCATAAGCATGTTGAAAAAGCTTAATAATTAATTTAACTATTATTGTATAACTTCAAAATCAGTGTTAAAATCACAACCCTGTTACAATCTCACAACCCTGTTACATTCAAACATTACATTCAAACGTAATGGGGTTGAGTGTAACAGGGTTGTGATTTTTTGCACAAAATGGTTGCTACTCCACATGTGGTGAATACCAGGAGAGCACATGGCATGCATGATATTAACACTTTGGGTGCCGGAGGTTAAATTCATTATATACCATGGGTTGCCAGCTCTATTTGTCTATGGAGAAGTTCCCCTTCTTTGCAGGGCTATAACTTTTTAAATCCTATTGCTAGATTGCCATTATTAGGGCCCATTCAAAGTCCTATATGTATTGTTCAGGGTGAAGCAACATTCAACTTTTCATTCACATATTCATACTAAAATATGGTCTAATGTATAAGTATGTTTTCATCTCTTTCTGCAGCTTTCTCCAGAACGTGATTTATAGCTCCAAATGCATTATATTGATGATGAAATACAGTTTGATAGCGATCTGTGCCAGATAATAAATTTCAACGGCACGTACTTCTGGAAGTTACTACACGTCATCTGATGTTGACCGGATGGCCGAGGGGGCGTTTATAATTCCGTGGGCAGCGTTATACCATTCATCTAATGTGGGTCAAATGTTCATCATAGCAGTTAGTATCGTACACATTGAAAAATAACGCTGAATCTTACCGTATCTTCCTCGCGCCGTTGGGCGATGAGCGTGGAACAGACATTTTCCTATTATGGGATGTAGAAATATCCGTTTCCAGGTTGTATAATAATATATACGTCCAAATCATGTTGTTTTTTCGAGTTATTTGCAGCGATCGATGTTCACTGTGTGAAGACTGAGTCTCTCTAACATTAGC
Organism: Notolepis coatsorum; assembly: GCF_963971535.1. Taxonomy (NCBI): domain Eukaryota; kingdom Metazoa; phylum Chordata; class Actinopteri; order Aulopiformes; family Paralepididae; genus Notolepis; species Notolepis coatsorum. The sequence goes on from NC_140165.1 coordinate 107,863,467, forward strand.
GAGTGCCCGGACCACATATGGAGTGAGTCCTGCTGGGTTAAAGGTAACATCCGTTTTTTCGATCTGCCGATCGGCCACCAGATGGCGGTCTTGAACCGCTAGAGGATTGAGAGGAGATCACACTTGTGTCTCAGGGCCCCCGGAAAGGAAATATGATTCCGATCACAGATTTTTGAAATATTGATATCAAAGACGAGTTACGGCGTCTTCGGCAACTTGAGCATGGCGGGGAAGGACGCCTAAACTCGTCCTTTGGCAACTAAAGTGTTAAGAAAGCATCTAAAAATGTTTTATAACAAAGATCATATTCACAAGTAATAGTTTGCTATATTTTTTTCAAGTAACGGTGTTGAGTAATTATGCTTGACTACCATAATATTACATGATAAATGACTGAAAACATAGTACAATGAGGTAGCTACTTTCCTGTTTCTGGTGTTGTGTTCTCCAAAAGACTTCAAAGTTGTCACTTCCTGTTTCACATGCTTCTATGGATTGAACCATTATTTTTGTGGGGGGGGGGAATGCTCAGTGTAACAGGGTTGAGGGTTACTGAGGGACAGACTGAATAATGTTATTTTAATGAATAATTATTCATTTATTTTGAAATAAATCATTACCAGCATTAACAGCACAGATGGATGTGTATGTTCATGGAAAAAAGTATGGACTTTTTACAAATTTTCTTGGTCATATCCCAAATACATTTTCATGAAATGCCACGAGGGACATGTCAAAATACATGGTGTCAACTGAAATAACAACATAATGCATAATAAAAAAAATTACATTCATGCAATGTTTTTACACTTTATTAAAGAGGATATCTCAACTGAAATAAATAGCATTTCAAAGCACATTTTGGTAACTGATTAGATAAAAGACACTTAAAAACATCAGAGGGACTCAAATCGGACTGGATTGGTGGAATGACTCACCTATCTTCTTGTCTGACTCTGGAGAAGACGGTAGAGCATTTTTAGATACATTAATTAGTGTATATAATTGTATAATTGACCACATCTGCCCAGTTGCACAGCCCTGGCCTATTCCAATTATTTTTTTTTATCCACTTTTTCTCCCATTTTTTCTATATTTTCTCCCATCCCAATTTCGTATCATCCAATTCAACCCTCCCCTGTCACGGACGCTGTTTCTTGCCTCCCACAAGCCGGCTGCAATGTGGACTAAGTCATACATAGCACAAGTCCCCTCCGGTACTTGAGGTAACAGCAGTCGCATCTTTTCACCTGCGCAGCTCGATCTCTCAGTGGCGAGGAGTAACGCGTGGGAGGCTCACGCTGCCCCCGACACTTCCTGATTCTACTGCGCAGGCGCACCAACCGACCTGTAGGAGTCGCTGTCCACAACGCCCGATCCCCACCCATCAGTTTCCCACCCCCTAATACGGCCAATGTGTATTAGTACGGACGACCAGCTAAACTGAAAGCAAATGTGGAGCGCTGGGCTCGAACTGACGAGCCCAGCGTCTCCAGCATTTCGTGGCGAGCGCCTTGCCCACTACGCCACGTAGCCGCCACCTATTCCTATTTTATTTTGACTTATAATTGTACTATATGTATTGTGCTATATTTAATTTAGTTTATATCCCATATAATTTTATTCAACCTCTTATACAGTCGTACAGCCCTGGTCTATATTTTAGTTCATAAATATATTATTCTATTGTGCTTAATTTAGCTCATATTTCATTTTATTTTACTCCACCACTTTATTGTATTATCTGTCTGTTAATGTCTGTCCGCTAATGTCGCACCAGTAACATCCAAAGCAAATTCCTTGTATGTGAAAAGTATACTTGGCAATAAAGACCTTTCTGATTATGATTTTCCATAACATGTTCCTTTAAATAATTAAATTCACATATATTATTGTTGGTGGTGAGTCAGACAAACCTCAGCCTCTTGCAGGCGTCCATGTTTCTCCCTATAGTGTTTTTCCTGAGCTGGACTCTTGGAATAGCACTGAGGTCATTACTGTGATGACGCTCCCAACTGGGAATGTATGACTTCTGACTGTGAATGGAACATAGAGATAATGTCAAGAAGGTGCATTTAGATTTCTCTCCCAGACTGGAGACCCTGAAGGAGATCTTTTCAGTCCCAACACACAATTCTATGCCACAAGATGTTATTATAAATAGAAGAGTGTGTGTATGGCCAATGTGCATCCTACTTAGCCCCATGCCATGGTCTTTTACACTGTGAGCAGCCACTACACATACAACACAGGCACTGCTGAATATTATTGTCAGTGTGGGAAATCTATTTGTGGTGGGCCTGTCTCATATTGCGGTGGGCCTTTCTGTAACAAGCACAAATTCACAATAGCAGTGACCTTTTTTGCGACAGGCCACGCCTCCTTTTAGCCAATTGGCATGAACACACACACACACTTGACTTCCATGCCCATTTTCAGCCTCCTAGGGCAAAACCTGTGGCCACTAGAGGGTCGAAATGTGTGTGGACAAACCAACCGACAGCTAAAACGTGAGTGAATCACTGTATGAATGAGTGACATTTCCTGTTATAGAGGTGCTTTGCATCTAAAAGGTTGAACAGCTTTTACTTTCTCATCTAACGCATGGTAAGAGGTTAAAAAGAGGTCCAACACTTTGCAAATCTTTGTTTAAAACGTCCTCCATTTTACCTGAGCATCACATCTCACATCTGCTGATGGAGAACCTTTTAGAAAATCTTGATTTGTATTCCAAGTTCCCTGGGTGCAAAGGGTATAATCGTAAAAGGAGTGGAGAGGTGCAGCATTTACAGTAAATACCAGAACTTAAAGGAAGAAGATACCAATTTCCTCTCTGTGTGTTCAGTAGAGAGCTATTCGGCTGCAAGCTGGCCTAGCTTAGCACACATGAATGGAAGCGGATATGGACCAGCTAGCCTAGTTGTTGGCCAAAAACACCTCTCCGGGAGTTTTAAGCTAGGCTAGTGTTCCGTATCCATTTCCAATAATTTGTGCTAAGCTAGGCTAGCTTGCAGTCAGATAGCTTTCTACTGAACGCACAGAGAGGACATTGGTATATATCTTCTTGTCTGACTCTGGAGAAGACGATGGGTGCATTTCCCATAATGTTGGCGTGTTCCTTTAACTTAATCATAAGATAATAACTTATTTAACAGCACAACACAGCAATGAACAGGACAGAAATGTAGAAGGTAAACAAGAGCGCACAAAGGAAACCTAACATCTGTTCTCCACTGGCCAGTTGTCAAAGCAAACATCCTCTTTACATCTCTAAATGTCATTACATTCCTCTACATCGCCAGTAAACCTACTTCAGGAAATGATATGTGTACATCCAGTGCTATGCTTCCCAGGTGGTTTTATTTCTAGCATGTGAAGTGAACTCATCTCACTCAGTGTCACCTGCTGCAGCGCCGAAACTAAACCGACCCCGGCTCACATTCGGAGGTCGTTTCCTCTTCCTATTTTTAACCTGTGACTTTCTCCTCACTGAACTGATAATGTGTTATTTACTATCTCCAGACGCACATGAAACTGCCCCTGGTTTCCTCTCGCTATATACAATAAAGCGTCATGTCTCTGTCTCTCTCTAGACCACTGACTGCTAAATTTAGCCCCTGTGTAGAGAACACTCTGGTTATGTGTGTCTGTGAAGGAGTTTCAGTCTCTCCTCCTGTCGGCCAGCGACATGCTACAGGAAACATGATGACTGGTTGTCATTCAGTAGATCAGTGTTTTTCAGAATCATTGTAAAAATGGGTACAAGAAATTGTGCTCGCTTAGTCCTTTTCAATGCTCCCAAAATCAAGGTACATATTGTATATTATTGTATTATCAGTATGGTTACCTGACCCGCCAGATGCTGTTACACAGAACCATCTGGGACGTCGTCCTTTGAAACAGTTTGACCAGCCTAATCTCGCGTAAAATATGTAAATAAAGTACTAATCGACCACAGGAAACAAAGGTACATAATGTACGTTATGTTATAGCCATAAAGAATATATGGGCGGAGTCAGGCGTTCATGGGGTGAGACGTGTTTCACGGGAGCTCCCTATTATTGTGCGGAAAACACTGTCACCCCACTAGTCTTTATTTTATTTTTATTTGTTATTGGTCTTTTTGTTGAGTGGTCGAGCATCTACTACTTTCATCGACCTTTTTTCAACTTTTCACCGAGCCCGTCCTCGCTTTCGCCTGAGATAAGTGAAATTCTCTCGGTCGTGACCAAACTCAATGCGGACTTTGAGGTACGCTTCGCTGATGCACAAATGAAAGCGCAGGCGGAACTTTTTGATACCTTCCATCGGGCAATGTCGGAGGAAATCAGGCTGGCGGTAGGTCCGTTGAGAGAAAAGATGGAGTCGCTACACGCTGCCGCCGCAGCTAACGCTAACGAACTAGCTTCGCTAACGGTTGAGGCCTCTCGACAGAGCGAGAGGGTGGCGGGTCTGGAGTCCTCCCTGCTGGCTAGGCAGGCTGACGTCGCCAAATTACAGTCGGTAATTGTGGAAATGCAGTCCAGGGAGAGACGATACAACATCAGGATTGTCGGTGTACCGGAAGGCAGTGAGGGAGGACGTCTCTCGGAGAACATGCCGGAGCTGCTGCAGAAAATACTGGGGAAAGATGTCCTTCCCGACCCACCATTATGTGAGTCGGCTTACAGAGCGGGCAAGACCAGTCCTGATGTGAGCAAGGAGCCGAGGCCCATCATTGTCAAGCTAAACAGGCTACAGCAGAGAGAACTCATCATGCGGTCGGCCCGGGCCAGAAGGGGGGATCTGGGTCTCGACAATCACAAAGTGGCCATTTTCGAGGACTTCACACCGGAGGTTCAGGCACAGAGGGGCGAATACAAACTGGTCATGGCCAAGCTATGGAAACTGGGCTTGAGGCCTACGCTATTCGCCCCCGCAAGATTGTCTGTGCTATGTAAGGGCAATGACCGTCGCTCATTTTGGTCGTTGGCCAAAACGGAGGAATATCTCGGGGGGTTGGTCGAGACGGTGGCTTGATAGCTTTGTCGGGTGAGTGGCTTGGCGTTGTGGACCTAAATACATTGTTAGGGCGGACTACTCACAATTGCTTGTTATCAGGCCCAGACAGGCTAACTATCCGCTGCCCATCCGAGCTCTATGGAGGCTAACGAGCTAACTGAACAATGTACATGACAGATTCTAGCGTGCTAGCCGGATTCATCACTAGCTTATGCGCTGGCCTCGGGCTGGCTAGCGGGATGTGTCTATCGCCCGCGTCGAGACATTCGTGATCCGATAATGTTTAAGTATTTTGGTTGCTGTTGCTGTTCAAAGTGACATCGGTTTGCACAATTCAATGGTGATCGGGTCCTTAACTAACTTCTTGTATGCTTTTATTTTTATATCCAGGATGTTTTGAGCTTTTGGCTCCAATAGTAGAAGGTCGGTTGAATATACATATACAATATATGATAACAGTTGGGTCGGGTATAGCTTTGTTTGCACTTTAGCCATAACCATCTTTTCCTTTTCTCTTATTGTCGCTGTTTGTATGTCATCTGTCAATATGCGCGATTTAAATGTGATCCGATTCTGCCTTAGACTATCTGCTGGTATGCTTTAATTTAATTTTGTTTTGAATTTTCCTTTATCCATTTATGCTATGACGTTGCGACATTGATACGCAGACTCTGAGGTAGATGGTTACAGGGTTGATGTTGAGTTATTATATAATAATGGCTAATTTTTCCATTATAGTTGTCTCGTGTTAGAGCCAAGGCTCACGGTGGTTTTCGACCGATATCTTTATTGAGATTATTATTTTTTTTTATTTGTGTTTATTGGACTAGTGGGGGTTTAATCAGGGGTTTATCTAGAGGGGGGTCGGAGTGGAGAGCGTCTTATTGGATCCATGACTCCAGTGGGTGATGAGAGGAAGATGACCATCCTTAGTGGATGGGGCATAGGGAGGGGATTGGAGAGTGGGTATAGGAGGGTTAATAATAGGACGGGTGGGTTAAGTTCAAGTTCAAGTTCTTTAATAGTTGTCATACAGAAGTACAGAATACTTTCATACAAAATGCTTCTTACTGTTACGCTCCAGAGACTGTGCTAGACAAGATAGTATCAAATAACATAATATAGCATGTAATTTAGAAGAAGAAAAATGAGGTCACAGTGTTCGGTATAGACATATGTACAATGTTCTGAGTTACCATATAATATACAATACTATGCAGTGTACTAATGTACAGTACTATCTAGTGCAAAGCAGAAATGGGATGAGGTACAATTTTAGGTACAATTTACAGTAAGGTGTACGAGTTGTAGTGCAATCCTTCATCAATAAATATAAAGTGTGGGGAGTGGGTGCTACAGTGTGTTTGTTTAAAGTGGGTGTGTGCTATAAAGTGTGTGGAGTGGGTGCTACAGTGTGTTTGTTTAAAGTGAGTGTGTGCGTGTGGATGTGTGTGCTATGTGCGTTTGGTGGTTGTTGTTGTGTAGTGTTCATTCATTGTTCGTTTAGCAGCCTGATGGCCTGGGGATAGAAGCTTCTTCTGAGTCTTTCTGTGCTCGCCTTGAGACTCCGGTATCGCTTGCCTGACCGCAGCAGTTCAAAGAGGCAGTTGTTCGGGTGACTGGAGTCTTTAATGATTCTCTTAGCCTTGCCCGTGCAACGCTTGTTGTAAATGTTCTGGAGGGTGGGGAGCCCCCCTCCAATTGTGCGTTCGGCTGAACGTGTCACTCTTTGTAGTCTGCTTCGGTCTTGTGCAGTGCTATTCCCAAACCAGGAGGTGATGTTGCCGGTCAAGATGCTCTCAATTGTACATGAGTAGAAGTTCTTAAGGATCTTCTGACTGACTTGGAACTTCCTTAGGCGCCTGAGGAAGTAGAGGCGTTGTCGTGCCTTCTTCACAACACTGTCAATGTGTGTGGTCCATGTCAATGTCAATGTTAGGGTTTAGAGTAGAAGGAGGGTGGGTTGTAACTGGGGTGGTATTGTTCTGTGTTTTATGTACTTGTAGCAGTCTGGAAAATATGGTATATTATTCAGAACTGCTGACTGTGTTTATATCCCTTTTTGTACACAAAGACATTCTAACTAGTGTCATTGATTCACACGAGCAATGACACAAACGTCCCCTTCCGAAGAGCATTGGAATACGGTTTTATAAATGACAGTACTGATTAATATTCTACAATGCGTCTCCCCTTGTGACTGGCAGACGGGACCTGCAGGGGGCAGTAGCAGGCAGAGAGTGGCGGAGAGAGCTGGGAGATGATAAAGGGAGGAGTCCAGCGGAAGTCGCTCTCTTCGGCAGTGAACTTGACAACGAGTAGTCGCAGCTAACAGGGCTCTGGATAGCCCTGTTGCTGACGTTATGCCAGGGGGCCCCGTAAGAGGACAACGGGTGATAACGAGTACTGGCTAGTGGACACGATATCCTAGCAGTACCAGCGGTATTATATGAAGAATGAGTGCAGAGCCAGGCACTAGCAATCGAGTTATAGCAGTTACAGTGTGCGGTATAGGTAACGTGCGGTTAAACAATTATCCAAGTCTTTAAGTACCGAGTTATAGTAGCTACAGTGTGCGGTATAGAGCGCGCGCCCCAGGACGAACGTGGGCCAACAACCAGTCTGCTCCGGCTGACTTCGACCAGACCTGCGACCGGCTGCCTGCGTTCAGCCTGCCCCGGAGGACTTCACTCAGATCTGCACCAGGCTGCCTGCGGCCGACGGGAGTTCCGCCCATCCAACAGGGGTCGCCATCACTCAGTACATGCTCTCAGCCGGCGCTGTCTCTCTGCCTAGCTCCGCCTGCTGACATCCTCGCGAGAGCGTTCGACGCCATCTTGCCTCCCGGACAACAGTGGAGTGGCGAGGCGGCCATTTCGGATGAGTACAAATGAGCATTGATGCTCCCGATTCCATATACAGTACACAGTGTGGTGCAGCCCGTGGGCGAAAGTAACGTTGCTACTACCAGTTCATAGGGGTACCCCGAACAATATATGCCGGCATTAAGATAGGACTTTATAGGTATTTTGTGGGCTCACTCTTTTATTTCATTCCTTTTCTTTGAGCGTGATAAGGCGTGTATTTCATAAATAATTCCCGTTTGATGTGATAAGGCGTGTATTTCATAAATAATTCCCGTTTGATGTGGGTAATATATTTAACCTTAACCCCTTCCTATTCTACCTTCCATTTCTATTGTAAGGTTTCTGGTGTCACTAAGGGAGGGTACTGCTTGCGGGGGGAACCAAGTTATTTCTCTACCATCCGGTCATTAGGTGTGGGAGGGCAAAAGAGACAATCGTGGAGGGTGAGGGTGTGTTGGGGAGTACTGCTGACTGCTCCAGAGAGAGGCAGGAAGACCAGAGTACCGGACCAGGTTTGTAAATCCTGGGCCTCATACATCCCCACTGCCAGCCTCCAGTTGATGCTCCGGACCCCAAAGACGGAGGTGCAGCTGGCCAGAGTGCTACTGTGTCTCGCTACCTATTGACCGCACACCACAGTTCCCACGAAGCAGGGATAATCCACCCTGCTACATACTGTTGTCTTATATGTGTGATTGTTCCTCCTCTGAACTCCTGAGATTGACCGTCTGGGCCCGCCTGGATCAGCGCCTCGAGCCTCAGCCTAGCTGCACTGGTATGTTCTCTACGCATTTAGACAAATTCGACCATGGCTAAATTGAATATTTTAATTTGGAACGCTGGGGGTCTTAACACCCCTCACAAGCGTGCCAGTGTCCTTTGGTTATTGAAGAGAAGAAAGATTGACATTGCTCTCCTTAGTGAGACGCATTTATTGGTAGGTGATGTGTCAAGGCTGGCAAATCGACAATATCATGTTATCTCCTCATTCTCAGCCGATGATAAGACGAAAGGAGTCGTCATAGTTACAAGACGTAACCTTGATATCAAAGTCCTGGACGTATGGTCGGACACGGAGGGAAGGATTACTATAGCAAAAGTTGAGTTCTCTCATAGGAAGATGGCAATAATAGCATTGTATGCCCCTAACACATTTGATTCAGCGTTCTATAATACAATCACGAAGAATTTGTTGGAACTTACTGGATACGCTCTCATTGTGGGTGGCGATTTTAATGCGTGCTGGGATGCGGAGATGGATAGGTCCGGGTCCTCTGAAACAAGCGACCAACAACGGTCCTCTAAGGCCCTCAGGATGTGGGCCCAGGACACTGGGCTCACAGACCTATGGCGCATATCCAATCCCACCCTCAAGGATTACTCTCACCTGTCAGCCAGACACAAAACCTTCTCTCGAATAGACTATGCATTTGCGTCCCCTAATATGTTTGATAGTTTCGACGTCTCATTGGTTCCCCTGGCTCTCTCGGACCACAAGGGGATTTTCCTTACGGCAACCTTTGGCAGGCTCTCCACGAGAGCTCCCAGATGGCGTTTTAACTCAACCTTGTTAAAGAACGATGATTTATGTTCTGAGTTCAGGAGTAAACTAGCTGAATTCTTGCAGATCAACGTTGGCACGGTCGAAGACCCTAGGGTCCTGTGGAACGCATTGAAAGGATTTATCAGGGGTCATGTCACACTTTTCGCCTCCAATTTGCGAAAATCCCGGTCAAAAAAACTAGAAGGACTGGAAACATTATATGCGGACCTATACGCATCCTTGCAAACTAACTATAGTGAACGACTAAACACACAACGTAAGATAGTCAAGAAAGAAATAAACTCCATACTTAAACAACAGTCTGAGTTCTTGATACATAGGACAAGACAAAATTACTACTTTCACGGCTCCAGGCCTAGCCATCTATTGGCAATGAAAATACGCTCGAATGATCATTTCTCGGATATCCCCTCGATCAAGACGAGACAGGGTACAGTCACTACTGATTCGAAAAAGATCAACGACACTTTTAAAGAGTTTTACTCACAGTTATATAGCTCAGAGGTTAATCTCGACGACTCTAAATTTGAATCGTTCATTGGCGGGCTTGAGATACCCCACATTTCTGAGGAAGAGGCCAAGGAACTGGGGAAACCGATCACTCTTATGGAATTGAGGGAGACGATTGCTGAAATGCAGAGGGGTAAGGCACCAGGCTGGGATGGTATTCCACCCGAGGTGTATTTAGCTTTCTGGGACCAACTGGGTCCATTGATGCTCGATATGATCAATTATGCTATCGAACAAGGGGAGTTCTCAAGAGATGTCAACATGGCGTTGATTTCCTTACTTCTCAAGAAGGACAAAGATCCCAATGATTGTGGTAGATATAGGCCCTTGAGTCTTCTCGGGGCCAATTTAAAAGTGTTTGCCAAGGTGCTGGCCCGCCACCTGCAGAGATTTATGATGGTATTGGTACACTGCGATCAAACTGGTTTTATCCCGGGGCGCCTGGCTGCAGCTAATCTTAGGAGGCTGTTGCATGTAATCGATAACAGTAAAGACAATACAGCTCCGTCCACAGTTCTGTCTTTGGATGCCATGAAGGCGTTTGACAGACTTGAGTGGTCATACCTGTGGAAGGTACTTGAGGTTATGGGTCTTGGAAAGAGTTTTATTCATATGATTAAAGTCCTGTACGCCTCGCCGTCTGCGATGATACTGACAGGCAAAAACTGTTCCACACTCTTTCTAGTCTCCAGATCTTCTAGACAGGGTTGTCCTCTGAGCCCAGGACTGTTCGCGCTTTCCCTCGAACCATTGGCCCAATTTATTAGGCAATCGGAGGACATCGTCCCCATAATGGTCAATAATACTCCACACAAAATTGCTCTCTATGCGGATGACCTGCTGATTTTTATGGACGACCCCTCCCGGTCGGCCACGAAATTATTGGGAATAATCGACGACTTTGGTAAAATGTCAGGTTTTAAGATTAACTGGAACAAATCAGCCTGCCTACCTCTTAATGAGCTGGTCAAGGCGGTACGACTACCAGCTGATATCCCCATAGTAGAACATTTTAAATACTTGGGCATAGAGATATTCCCCATGCTGAATCAAACTACTAAGTACAACTTCACGGGTACTTATGATAAAATACGCCAGGATCTAGACAGGTGGTCGTCCCTTCCTAACTCCTTACAAGCCCGGGCTTCCATAATCAAAATGAACGTCCTGCCTAGGATACATTTTGTTAGCTCAATGCTCCCCCTGCCCCCTCCAATAGACCACTGGCGCAAGGTACAATCGATGGTATCTAAGTTTATCTGGAATAACAAATGCCCGAGAATCAAAAGGGCTACTACTCAACGTAGAAAACAAGATGGGGGCCTCGCAATCCCTGATTTTAAGCTTTATTTCTGGTCCTTTTCACTGAGACCTCTGATGTGCTGGCTAGACCCTGTTGAGGCTGTATCTTGGCGCACCTTAGAATCGGCGGCGGTTTCACCGCTAAGATTGCAGGATGTAGTGTACTCCACTGTCCCTATTTCGAAATGCAGACTGAGGTATGGACCGATCATAACTCACGTGATCCAAACGTGGCGTAATGTACAGAAGTCGTGTGGGGTTAAATGCCCATGGCACCTGGACTCTCCAATTTTTAATAATCAGCAACTACTTGTTGGGCATAAGCCGGTTAGTATTCCTCAATGGCAAAGGAGGGGAGTTCATACTCTGGAGGATATTTATGATAAGAACGGCCTTCGGGCGTTTCAGGACTTAAGAGAATTATCCCGGAGTTGGACCCCGAGTTTGACTGGGATGATGTTTGGGCAAATGTGGCATTGTCTTCCCGCAACCCCAATCACCAGCAAATACATTTTAATTATATTCATAGGACCTATCTTACACCTAGGAAGCTATTTGCTATGGGACTGATAACCGACTCTCGGTGCACTTTGTGCTCTCAAAAGGCCACTGGCACTTATATGCATATGTATTGGGATTGCCCACCAGTGGCCCGCTTCTGGAGGTCAATAACGGACAAACTTTCAGATTTGTGTGGCTTAACTATCCCATTCACAGCTGTTACGCTACTCCTGAACGATATAACGACACTACCCGCGTCCGTACAACTGAAAAGGGTTGTCCTAGCGGGCGTCACAGCAGCGAAGAAGCTAATAGCAATGAGATGGAAGGAGCCTGAGAAGCTCACAGTGATTAACTGGTCCCTAACACTGTTGGATGTGATTTATCTTGAGATATCCACGGCGTGGGTGATTGGGGTGGGGCAGGCTGGGATTGACCTATGGTTCGCAACAGCCGAGAAGGTCAGGACCGCCGTGTGCGGCTGAGCGGAGTTGGGGTGCTTGTTCGGGGGAGTCCGGCGGTCTCGTGGGAGGGGGAGGAGGAAATGTCTTGTCTGTCTTGTCTTTTGTGATGTCTTGAATTTAACTAGGGATTTTATGGGGGGGCAGCTATTTAGCTATTTCTTCACTATTTGGACACTTTTAAACGGTTCCTGTGAGTCTATGGAACACCTCTGTAGGTTTTGTTTTTCAAGAAGGCTCATTGTTTTGTTTTCTGATCGTGTGATCAAAAGCGGCGTTTTCTTCCTCAGGACCTTAGGCCGTTTTGAGGCTGGGCTCCAACCACTGTGTGACCCGGTGGCATCTGTCACATAGGGTGATTGTCGTGAGGTGGGTTGGGAGAGTGGCCTTTTGAAATAAGAGATATAGTTTTATTAATATAGGGCCACACGGCCGGTAAACGGTGCTGAATACTGGGAAAGGCCAATTATTTATTAGATAGTACCCCTTGAAATTTAATAGGTTGAATTCTGTTTTCCCTTCTTTTTGTCTTTATAATTTGTTATTTCTGTATTATTATTGTTTCTGTTATTTTCTGTGAAGTTCTGAGTATTGTGATTGTGGTTATTGTGTTGTCTTGTTTCATGTGAATAATAATAAAAAAATTTGATCAAAAAAAAAAGCCATAAAGAATATATTTACATATTGTATTGAAAATATAACACATGTACGTATTACAAATGACATATTCAAGGGGCGGCTAGGTGGTGCAGTGGGCAAGGCGCTCACCACCAATGCAGGAGACGCTGGGTTCGAGCCCAGCTCTCTGCATTGCATTCAGCTTTGCTGGTCGTTCATACTAATACATTTGGCAGTATTTGGGGGTGGGAAGCTGATGGGTGGGGATTGGACGTTGTGGACAGCGACTCCTACAGGTCGGTTAGTGCGCCTGCGCAGTAGAATCAGGAAGCGACGGGGGCGGCGTCCCTCCAAAGCGCAGACCCCGACGCTGAGAGATCGCGCTGTGCAGGTGAAAAGATGCGACGGCTGCTACCTCGAGTACCGGAGGGGACTCGTGCAATGTATGGCTTCGTCCACATTACAGCCGGCTTGTGGGAGGCATGGCCAAACAGCGTTCAAGACAGGGGAGGGTAGAATTGGACGATACGAAATTGGGATGGGAGAAAAATAGAAAATTGGAGAAAAAGTCGATAAAAAAAAATTACATATTCAAAAGATTTGAACTTTTTACATTTTAAGAAAACCTAAAGTTGCCCTGTTGGGGATCGAACCCTAACTTTATGTGTTAACCATAACCATTAGGCAAATGTTAGCTAGTTGGTTGTATGCACATAACTTGAAGTCTGACTAAATGGATTCTCACGTGATCTCATCGTCTCGCGAATCCAGAGCTGCCATGCAAGGTTAGCTATTTGGTAAACCTCAGGGGTATACTGTACTTGTGGTATAAGTGCAACTATAAAAGTGCAACAACTAAAGTGATATATCATATAGCTTACGCTCTGCACTCTAGTGGAACCCTATCCCTTATCAATCTAATACTGAATAATTGTCTTCACATGTACACACCCATCTGCCTGGCCACACCCACATCCGCTCCTCTACATAAGCGGGGACGTGGCCATACTAACAGCTCCTTCCCTGTTTTCACCACGACAAGTGTCTGTATACACCACTTGAGTTTAGTGCCAAAATAGTTGTTGGAAAGGAGCTACGTGGACATTGTATCTTATTTTTCTCTCTCTCGCAAATTTACGAGAAAAGCTAAGACATAATGTTTGCACCTCTGGGGCGTCTCTGGCTCCGCGGTCGTGGCAGTCAGATACGCCTGGGCGGCGCCCGGTGGTGAGTTTGCCTCTCCGAGGGGCCGTTGAGCCTCCATCTCCCGTGAGATGGCCTGGTTCTGGCCCTGGTTCCCCCGCCAGTGGACAGTCGGCCGATAGGCCGACAGCTCCTCTGGTGGCAGGGGATTTGCGACGCAGACTCTTCGCCTCAGCTTGCTCTCGTCGTAAGGCGGCGAGCAGCAGGGGCGAACGGCCAGGCTTTGATGTTGTGCTGGAGCCGGACGAGAGTTCTCTTGCCTCGTCTCCTTTTCCGATGGAGACTGAGGATTATATAGAGGGGGCGAGAGCTCTCTTGTTCGAAGCCCCAGTAGAGACGTATCACTCTCCCCCTCTGGGAGTGGCAGGGAGTGTTGCGTCTCCATGATGCCCAGCTATCTGCCACGTCGGATGGTGGCGCCCGTGGCAGCCTCCCGTACGTGAGTGACGTGGAGGGAGGTATGCAAGGGGAGTTGCTTGCCTTGTTCCCCGAGCTCATGGCGGCCGCCGCAGCCGCTAATGGCGTGGCGTTGCCGCAGCCACTGCCGGCACCTGTTCCTGATGACATGATAGGTCATCTCTGGCAACGTCGTCCTGTGAGAGAGACAGGCGTTGTCTGCCCATTCTTCCCGTCGATGGAGGCCTACGTGACACAGGGACAGGTAATCTCCCGCATTGTTGGCCTTACCCCCGCCTACGTGCCAGTCACGCGGGTGGCGGGTTTGGTCCAGGGGCTAAAGGACGGGGTGCCTCGGCTTGATAGCCCGATGGCATCCATACTTTGTCCCGAAATGGTTGGCTAATTGGAGTGACCAGGTGTACATCGCCGCGACTCAGAGCCTAGCTGCGACCTCCAACATCGCGCAGCTAGCACGCTACATGTCGGGGATGATGGCGGGCGGGTCGGTATTGGATGACCATCAACAATATCTTCACCCCCAGGCGGCTGGAGCCATCCTGCACCTAACCCAGCTGCAGGTGATAGCCGCGGGGAAGGAACGCGCCCTGGCTACTCTCTCCCAGCGCCACCTTTGGCTGGAGCAGGCGCGGGTGCCGGAGCAGAAAAGGATTCCGCTGCTCACGGCCCCCCTCTCCGATGCTGGGCTATTCGGGTCGGCCATGCAGCAGATGACGGCAGCCTGCAGAGAGATGGAGGAGGAGCACTCTGTGCTCCAACCCCATTTCCCCCGACCTGATGCCACTGGTGATGTCCGGAAGAAGCAACGCCGGCAGAGGACCGCGACCGTTGCCTCCGCCACCACCGCCGCCGCTGCTGGACCTTCGGCGAAGAAGGCCAGGAGTGGAGAGAGTGCCTCGTCTGCTGCAGCCAGCCGCCCCACGCCCGGAGGTAACGGTAGGGATGGTCGTGACCAGGCTCCCCAGAACCGTTCCTCCGGGCCGGCTCACTGTGGGGGCAAGCAGCGATCTGCACGTGGCAGGCGCCGCTAGTGACTCCCCTGTTTACCACTGCCCCCCCCCCCCCCCCCCCCCCCCAACATATGATTTTGTTATTAAGTAAAAAAGTCCCTCCTGGTGAGGGACTGTTTTTTGTTACAAATTGTGTGTTTATAGGGCGGTTAGGTGGCCGAGCGGAGATTGCGTTCGTCACCAGCCCCGGAGCTGTGAGCTGGATTTGCCTGTTCGAATCCAGCTCACAGCTCCGGGGTTGTCACCAGCTTGGCTGGCCGTCTGCACTAATACAATTGGCTGTATTAGAGGGTGGGAGAAGCTGGCGGGCTGGGTCCGGGTCGTTGTAAACAGCGACTCCTACAGTTCGGTCGGGGCGCCTGCTAAGCGCGGATAGGACTTGAGGGGGATAGTGTGGTCCTCCCACACGCTACGCCCTCTCGATGAGAATCCGCGCTGCCAGGTGAAAAGAAGCGGTGATTGGCTGGACGTGTGTCGGAGGAAGCACGTGGTAGCCTCCACTCTCCCAGATGATCTGACTGTGGGGGGTAAGTGCGCAGCGACCAGGAAGGGACTGGGAATTGGCATACGACTAACATTGGGATGGGAGAAAATCGGAGGAAAATGGAGGGGGAAAAAGACAAATAAAAAAAAATAAAAATTGTGTGTTTATTCACTATATATTGGGGATACGATGTATAACCCCTCACCTAGCTGTGGGGTTGTGTGTTTGCTTAGGGAGTAGGACAGTTTTCTTGAAAATTGTTTTCTGGTCGCTATATATATGTGTGCTTAGCAAGGCCTGTGGCTAGCACTCGGTCGAAAGACTTGTCTTCCCTCATCATGAAGAAGACTGTGTTCTTCTTGCAGTAGTAAGAGTGAACTTTACCTTTTTTATCTGAGGGGGTTGTGTGTATTCTGTTACGTTTGGGAAACATGGAATCGAGTCCACAACCAGGTTAGAGTGTTAGCCTACAGAAGTAATCACATATCGCTGCTGGCAGAACAAAACCTCGTAACTAAATTAAATTCTTTTTATCAACTCAGTAGATCATCCTCCATGTGTGTGTGGTTTTACAAAGTCTACACAATGGGAAAGCATTAAACCAATCAGCTCTCTAAACCTCGTAACTCTATTCGCCCTCAAATCTGTGTTTGTTTTTTTCATCTGCTGAAAAGTTGGGTTTTTGGAGTTACAAGGTTTTGTTCCGCCAGCAGCGATATGTAGCTTGTACCGAGGTCTTTGACCCTCTCTTTAAACGTCTGTGTTTTCTCTTTACTTGGAGTATATAAACACGGGTGACGTGTTCGCACATGAGCCTAAAAGCCTTGTATAAAAACCTGTTTTCACAAACAAGTTTATCGTCTGTGGCTGGCGTGCAAATGGTTGAGCTTATCCTAGTGGTTATATACGCTTTTCATGTAGCATGCTAGGTAAACTGGTATCATCGCTGCTTGTTTGTTATCATCGTATCTGGGGTATGGGGTCATAAGGGGGTGAACTGATAAACCCCTCCACCCCTTTTTCTGATTGACCAGGGGGTTGGACTCCTGTTCTTCGGTCTTCCTGTCACGCTGTTGGGTCAGCGCGTCACAGGGTGGGGAAAAGGGGGGGGGGGGGGGGAGTTCCCTGGTCCCACGCCATATTTGGGCAGGTGGGTCACGGAATTTCCCCGGCCATAGAATACGTCACTGGGCGCGTTGCTATTGGTCGTGAGTAGGGATGTCCCGATCCGATCACGTGATCGGGATCGGCACCGATCACGTGCTTTTCAGAGGATCGGGGATCGGGAAAAAATAATAATAAAAATCGGCAGTCAAAAGAAAAAAAAATTATTCAACAAACATGACCATGTCCATGTCTTAAACTCATACGGAGGCCTTAGTTTTGGTTTTAAATTACATATAATATATCATCATTAATGTATTTATTGTCACACAGAGCAGAATAATTGTCCACAACAAACACATTCCCTTTAATTTACACCGTTGCAACAAACACATTCCCTTTAATTTAGCCACAACAACACGTCGCTCCCGAAACACGGTTAATATCCACTGACTTGAGCAGCTAGACTTAATGTCAGAGGTTTGGAACTAAGCATTTTAAAATAGAAAGTCAAGCCAGTTGCAATGTTTGCAAGGAGGACAGGCTGGAGGCGAAGTTTTCAGACTAACTTTTCACCTGGAGGATAACGTGACTGAGGATTATCGTCGGCGTTTCAGACCAGAATGGACCATTACGTAAGTCGAACACTGAATGTATACTAATGTGCAAACATATATTGAAACTTTTAATATTTCTCATATGAAGCAGAAGCACATTTCTCAGGGTGAATGTAATAACAAAAGCCTCCGCGCTCGCGCCCCGGACTATAGGCAACAGAGGGGCTTGTCTCGCTCTGCCAGTTTCTGACAAAAATGCGCCAAAATTGATTACTAATGTGAAAGATCGGATCGGAAACGATCGGATCGATAGATATTTAAAATCACATGATCGGGATCGGATCGGGAGCAAAAAAAGGCGATCGGGACATCCCTAGTCGTGAGGCTTCCGTGAGTTTTTTCAGGCTCCATGTTGCTGTCATTGTCAAGATTGAGTTATGCGGTGCATTAGAAACTTTGTTTTCTGCTCTGCTCTCTATTGCATATGTGTTGAGCTTTTGGTCACGTGGCTCAATGTTTACATATATCTTTTCAATTATTACTCACGTGGGAGGTCTCTCTGGGGCTTCCCTGTCTCCTCTCTTTATACAGAGCAGTGTTGGCAGGGTTTCTTTCCCTCAGACGCGTCATATGGGGCCCATATCTGTGTCTTTTGGCCAGCTTCCTACCGCTCGTCCCAGGCGGCATGGAGGGAATGTTATCTGGTTTCTTGTTAGAATTACCATTGATGTGTTTTGGGTCTCGACGTGTACATAGCGCTGGCCCTGGGTGCTTCAGTGTGGAACCACGCATGGGCTGGCGCGCCTTGGTTGCTCATTATAGAAACAGCGTTTTTTGTAGAGCAACTGGGATGGAGATTTTATCTCTTCCGAGCGCCAGTGTACTAGGTTAGTCTCGACGAACTCTCGCTCATCTCTGGGGGCTCACGCCCACGGCGGAGGGGTCTCACGCCCATGGGGTGGGCCACCGGGCACGGTGCGCTCATGTTCTGACCGTCTTGGTGGCGCCCTCTGTGATGTTTTAGATCGACACGCGTACCTACCCCCCTCTTAGGACTGGGGATGGTGGCGTGATTAGGACACAGGACTGGTTCTGGTCGCGCCAGACCAGGTCAGTTAACCCGTTGTCCGCCGGGGCGCAGATCTGCTGTTCTGGTAGGACTTTGTGCTTTTTCGGGGGGAAAATGCCGGGTTGGCCCGGGCGTCGCAGGGTTTGATGGTATGGAGGTGTGTGTCGTGGTTACGTCACTACGAGTTATCCTTCGCAGTTGCTTGGTCCATATTGTGTTGTACCTTGCGCTGTGTTAAGGGGCCTGGTCCTTCTCCATTCTTGTTCGCCCCTCCCTTCCCCTGCTTGGCGGGGCTGGGAGGGGGCTGTCGAGGTGGTTCTTTTGTACCCCTCTGGCATCCCTGTGTACGTCCTGGTCCGCCGGGCCCAGGTCCGGACTCGTTCTCGTCGACCTGTTGGCCTGGGTTAACCCCTTCTTGAAAACTGAAACACTTGTACTGCCTGTATAGCCGGTGTATATGCACAGTTGTGTTTCGGAGTTTTTTCTTGGGGGGGTTAAGGGAACAACCGCCTCCTGTTAAACTAAACATAGGGGGGTGGTTGATTCCCCGGTGTGTTGGTAGCGGAGAGTCGACTCTCGGGTTTAGGCCGGGCTTAACCCCGTCTGCCTGTGAGTGTGCCCCCGCACTTTTCATGACGTCTGCCAATCGTGTCAGCCTTCTCTACCTCGGCCTCTCTAGGGGGTCGGGTTTTGTGGAGGCTGCGACATGGTGCACAGCATACCGAACGCCCCTTCCGCCGGGGTGCTCTTCACAGTAGACCCCTTAGGCGCCCGTCTAGTCCGCAGTGCTCCGGGCACAGGTCGAGTTACGCTCTTGACCTGTTGCCAGGATTGAGGGATCAACCTCTTTGGGGGTTGTCTCCCCGGTGCGCCGACTGGCCCACAGTGTTGTGGGGGTGTAGCCTCTGTAGAGTGCTTCAGGGCGGAGTGCTGTAGGGGGGAAGGGCCTGCTCTTAGATTGGGCCCTGTCCGATACGCTGGCGATGTGGGGGGTGGTGTCACTAGCGACTGTCTGGTGGGGTCTCGATGCTACGGCATCGTTGGCCTCACCAGGCCCCCTTTCCGGGGGGTCCTGACCCTCAGGCTGTTCCTGGGGCTGGGTCGTCCTCCGCGCTCCGCTGCTATGGCCTTGCCACAGGGTTGGGTTCTTGACCTCTGACCCTGTGATGTTAGGGGCTGTAACAGGTTTTTTCCCCCTTCCTGTTCGTTCCCTAGTGGCATGTGGGATGCGCGCCTGAGTAGTCGCGGGTCCTTCTGTGCGAAGGTAAGTCCCACGATCTGCTCACCCTGTGCGTTGAGTTGCTAAACCCTCTTCGCACAGTCGGATCCGATTCCCTCCCGTCCCCCTCTAGGGGGGTCCGGGGGCTCGGGTCCTCACCGGTTCTGATGGTTGTGGGGGGCCTCAGCGGGTACATTTGTCGAGCTTCCGCTCTGCTCAGCTCCTGTGTTCCACTAGAGTGCAGAGCGTAAGCTATACGATATATAACATACGGTTATCCTATAACCATAGTTATATGAGTATAGCGAGCGCTCTGCACTGACTCACTGAGAACCCCGTGGTCTTCGCCTTCGGTGGTGAAAGACTTGGGAAGGAGCTGTTAGTATGGCCATGTCCCCGCTTATGTAGAGGAGCGGATGTGGCCAGGCGGATGGGTGTGTACATGTGAAGAAAATTATTCAGTATTAGATTGATAAGGGATAGGGTTCCACTAGAGTGCAGAGCGCTCGCTATACTCATATAACTATGGTTATAGGATAACCGTATGTTATATTTCAAAAGTCTTCCGTGTTCCTTGTAATGTGAGGTAGTCTGAATAACGTGCTGCACTGACAGGCGTAGTTAGAAAACAGGATACATTTTGTTTTACTAGTCTACACGGTAAGATCAGTGTGTTGGTCAACCCTGTTTTAGGTCAGTGACTATTCCAGAACAGGAAGTACTGTATGTAGTATTTTGTACTAAAATGAAAAGAAAACTACATAATCACTGCGCTAGATCAGTGGATCTCAAACCCTTTCACCCCTAAACTGACACAAATTAGACCATGGACCCCCATTTGATAAGATGTTAGATACGTTATTAGACTATGGCCTCTAGTCGTCTCCATCATTATTATTTATATTGTTTATGTTTTATTTGTCTTTTTGTTGCTTTGTAAAGCGTCCTTGGGTGTCATGAAAGGCGCTATATAAATCCAAGCGCCCATGTTTTATTACATAATTATTTGTCTATACTGTAGGTGAGGAGAAAGTGGAAGACTTAGAGGAGTGAGTGGAACCCAGGACAGGAACAGTCTTGAGCCCCGGACCCCACTGAGTACTACTGCTCCGACTCAACTCACCTACTGAGGGGACCCCACTGAGAACTACTGCTCCGACTGTGGGACTTATCAATTTGAACGTGTGCTTGACTTTGTGCGTATATCTTATCTACGCACAGCTCAGGGCATGCGTACCTGGGTGCCCGGTGGTCGAATTATTCTGCAACGCGGAAATAAGCTTCCGTGCATTACTTCCAACACTGGCGTGTTCAACTTCTGTATGACCCGTAATTAATTATAGTTCATTGTAAAATAGCGACAGTAGTGTAATTATAACGGGCTCACGCGCGAACAAGAGGTTGGCCTGCTTGTTTGGCACCGGGGGCAGACGCAGAACACCCACCTCCAAACACAATTAAATATTGTTTCAAATAAAAAGCGAAATACTATTATTTTGTGTGTCATGTTTCCAAATAAGATTGGCCACAACGAAATGCTTTCTACTTCAATTTGTTGGTTAGAATAGATTACCTCCGTTGAAACTTCACTGAGACTAAAAGTAAAAGGCAGGTTTTTTTTTTTTTTTTGTGAGCTCTGTGCAGACGTGATAATAATAATAACAATAATAATAATAGCTTCATTTTATATAGCGCCTTTCAAGAGACACAAGGTCGCTTTACATAGATAGGGGGGGGGGAATAACAAAGTAACACACATAGTGGACAGACACAACATATAAATATGCTGATGGGATTCAAGGTCGCGTTTTTATTGATCACATAGGCAGGCTATACATAGGTTACATGGCACGGTCCATCGTGATATTGTAGATCATAGATGGATCGAGCAATAGACTGTTACTGTACCACACATGTAGCTGTCAAAGCTCCATCACAAATGCAGTTATGTGAATAGAAAGGGATTCCACTCAGTGATGGGCATTTGCCTGATAAATGTCGTTGCTGCCGGGAGGAAAGGCATGCTGCATGTTTTCAATTCATTATATAAAACGGATACTTTTTGCAAGGGTTTACTGACTGTCATACAAATAATCAACCAACTACATACTGTAACTTTTCAGTGCACGTTCTTATTTACATTGTGACAACAGCCTTGTGAGCTCCGGCAGACCCGCACACAGACATGATGGAATTCAAGTTCAAGTTTGTATTGATCACATATAGGCAGGCTACACATGGCGTATAGGCTACATCATACATGGCAGTGAGATTCATTGTTCTTGTATATGCTCTCGTATTATTGTTTATATAGGCTACCCAATACCGACATCAAAATAGATTGTATGCCTCTACAAATCATATGCAGCAGCTAGAAAATTTACGGAAAATCCGTCGCAATTTGGAATACAATTGAGGGGAACTTTAATTCCTGGGTACTATTAATCGAACGAAACGGAAAAAGGCAGTCATATTCCAGCACGGTCTTTAATATGGTCTTTAAGTTAATAGATATCATATCCGACATCACCGTACACCGACATCACGCTTCGCTCGGCTTAGTCCACTTTTCCACATTTCATGGGGGTGTTCCATTACCGTATATGGTTAATTACGGGCGGTGCTATATGCAAATACTTAAAATCGTGCACGAGCGTGGAGCGTAGAACCTAATGGTATTTATCAACACGGAGGAGCGTAGGACCCGTGTACGCACGGTTGATAAATCCCAATATTTCTGTGCGTACACACATTCTAAATTCTGTGCTTAAGTACTAAAATAGAACACTTTCTAAGAATTGTTGATAAATGAGGGCAGGTGGTGTTGCATTCTGACTACACTTCCTCTTCGACATGAATAGGCTTCCCCTTTCTCTGCTTTCAAGAGAGAGGTTACACATGTGAATCATATGATGTGTCTTCTGTGTTTGTCTTCTGTGTTTACATGAGTATATGCTTTCCTGTACAAAGAGCATGTGTGTATGTGTAAAATAAATGTTTCCTGTGTACTTTTGACCACTTTTGGCACTGCACACTGTGCCTAAATGTCTTAATTTTGTCCACTCTTGCTGGGGGAAAAGGGAGATACACACACACACACAGTGATTTTCTGCAGTTGTGTTCTGTGAATTTGGAAACATTCAGGGCCAACCAGGAAGTCTCAGCACTACTAATGTTATTCTGGGTCGGACACAGAGGAAGATGACCTTATAGTCCCTGAAATACAACGTATACTACTAACCCTACTAACAGAGAAAATAAAGATACAATAAAGAGCACTATGCTTGAAATGTCTATTCTATTCACTATGGGAGCATCAACATGTGTAACTATCAACTGAACTAACATCCTAGTTATACCTCACTTCCATAGTTCAATACAATCATTAATAATAAACTCATGGAACATGGAAAGCTCAACACCAATACGCATTCAGACATAAGGTAACGGTAGAAACATATCTACCACATCAAAGTGTGTCTCAATGACAGACAATTAATGAAAACCCAAAGTGGGTTTTTCTGGCCTATTTGTCATGGGTTTGTATCCATTACAGTAGAGATAATACTATGATTTGACAACATTTACACTGGTTTGTACAAATGTGTTTATTGCAAACATCGGGGGACTAACTTACACAAAGAAACCATGGAGAATAAACATTAAATCATTGAATATAAACATGAAACAAACACGATTAGGAATAAATAAAACTAAGTAAAACACATTCTTCAAAAAATAACATTTCAGATTCTTCAAAAAATAAAAACAAGATCACAGCTGACATATGTACGTCAACGCATATCCATTAAATAACACGCTGAGAACGATCATTTATAAAGAACGTCAGTTCATGAGAGAAAATTCAAAACCACAAGCGTGAAACATGTCGCAAACGCGAAAAAGAAGACTTTTGTTAAAGACTGAGTCTCTCCAGACTATTAACAGTCCAACAAATACACTTTTTACTGTGGACCATTTGACCTCCAGGAGACACACAGAGGCCTGTTGTTCTGGGCCTGCACACATTAATGACACACATATGCACATACACACACGCACTCACGCACGCACGCACACACACACACACACACACACACACACACACACACACACACACACACAGTCATCCGTTGGAAGAAGCAAATGTGGTTAACACTTACATACTGTCGAGAGAAAAAGAGAGAGAGGAAGTGAGAGAAGAGAGAGACAGCGATACTGTACATGAAGTGACTAAGGGAGAGAGGAGAGACAGAGAGAAGAGAGAGAAAAGGGGAAAGAGAGAGAAAGAGAGAAGAGAGAGAGAAGAAGAGTAGAAGAGAGAGAAGAGAGACAGAATAAGAGAGAGAGAGAGAGAAGAGAGAATAAGAGAGATACAGAATAAGAGAGAGAGAGACAGAATAAGAGAGAGAGATACAGAAAAAGAGAGAGAGAGGAGGCTCTTCAAACTCTTGCTGGGGGACAAAGGGCCTGTTGTGGCTGTAATGCGTGATGCGGAAGGCGTGTGACATCACAATGCAGAGATGTCACTGGGCCGAGTCACGCCTGTGAAAGTTGCGCAGGCTTCAGTTCGGGGGTGGAATGGCGGGAGGCTGATTAAGACACAGAACCTGAATTGATCTCAAGTCCTGTGGTTTGAAGTGCTGCGTCAGTGCATGTGTGTATGTGTAAATGAATTAACTGACTCCGAATTAATTAATAAGTGATGTGTAAGTGTCAAGAGAGTGCATAATTCATCCTCTGATGTCATTGAATGAACACAATACTGACCCCTATGCTCGTCTCAATTGACCTATTTTAAGCTCCGCCCTCTTTTTGTGATCCACCAACTGTTGCTTCCTTCAGACAATCAAAATTGTGAACGGAGGATCAAGAAAAGAGGGCGGGGCTCGAGATAGGCAAATCCCCCCCTAAGCCTTGCCTTAACTCATCCTGATGCTAACTAAATTGTCCTGTTTCACTTCCCCATTGCAATGTAAACAGATGGTCTCACAGAGGACGTTTAGCTAAGTCACAATGGACGGGAATTTTGCTAGTTGTAACTATCGCCAACGGTTGTTTGCTGAAATAAAAGGACATGGCTCAGATATGACGTTTATCAGTTGATTTCACAACTAAAACAATGGGGATTTCAGAATGTGGTCATGTACAATATAATAGTAACCTCAATACTGCTCATAAAGGTTCCATTACCTCCCTGTGTTTCTACAGGAGCATTAATAGTGAAACAATTGGTGAGAAAGAGAGGCAGATGGGACCAGAAAAAGAGGCATCTTTCCCACTCTCTCACCCCACTGCTACTAGCCTGAGTGGGTCACATCTCAGTCTCACCCCACTGCTACTAGCCTGAGTGGGTCACATCTCTCACCCCACTGCTACTAGCCTGAGTGGGTCACATCTCTCACCCCACTTCTACTAGCCTGAGTGGGTCACATCTCTCACCCCACTGCTACTAGCCTGAGTGGGTCACATCTCAGTCTCACCCCACTGCTACTAGCCTGAGTGGGTCACATCTCAGTCTCACCCCACTGCTACTAGCCTGAGTGGGTCACATCTCAGTCTCACCCCACTGCTACTAGCCTGAGTGGGTCACATCTCAGTCTCACCCCACTGCTACTAGCCTGAGTGGGTCACATCTCTCACCCCACTGCTACTAGCCTGAGTGGGTCACATCTCTCACCCCACTGCTACTAGCCTGAGTGGGTCACATCTCAGTCTCACCCCACTGCTACTAGCCTGAGTGGGTCACATCTCTCACCCCACTGCTACTAGCCTGAGTGGGTCACATCTCTCACCCCACTGCTACTAGCCTGAGTGGGTCACATCTCTCACCCCACTGCTACTAGCCTGAGTGGGTCACATCAGATCAGTCCAGGTATAGTAGCCTGAGTGGGTCACATCAGATCAGTCCAGGTATAGTAGCCTGAGTGGGTCACATCTCAGTCTCACCCCACTGCTACTAGCCTGAGTGGGTCACATCTCAGTCTCACCCCACTGCTACTAGCCTGAGTGGGTCACATCTCTCACCCCACTGCTACTAGCCTGAGTGGGTCACATCTCTCACCCCACTGCTACTAGCCTGAGTGGGTCACATCTCTCACCCCACTGCTACTAGCCTGAGTGGGTCACATCTCAGTCTCACCCCACTGCTACTAGCCTGAGTGGGTCACATCTCTCACCCCACTGCTACTAGCCTGAGTGGGTCACATCTCTCACCCCACTGCTACTAGCCTGAGTGGGTCACATCTCTCACCCCACTGCTACTAGCCTGAGTGGGTCACATCAGATCAGTCCAGGTATAGTAGCCTGAGTGGGTCACATCAGATCAGTCCAGGTATAGTAGCCTGAGTGGGTCACATCAGATCAGTCCAGGTATAGTAGCCTGAGTGGGTCACATCAGAGAGAGAGTGTGTGTATGAGTGAGTGTGTGTGTGTCTGCATGTGTGTGTGCGTCTAAAGCAAAAGTATTTATTTGTATCCCATTTTCTTTCCTTTCCTTCTTTATTTATTTTTCTAGTCTCATTGTTTACAGCCTGTGTGTGTGAGAGAGAGATAGAGAGAGAGAGAGAGAGAGAGAGAGAGAGAGAGAGAGAGAGAGAGAGAGAGAGAGTAAGTGTGGGTTTTGATGTGATGCTGCCTCAGCATTCTGCACAGGGCAGCCAGATACAGTACACACACACACACACGCACACACACACACACACAGGCCTGTTAAAGTAAGATCTAACTAATTATGTGTTGTGAGAACACATTTTAACAGACAGCATTAGAAGATCAAAGGAAATTATAACCACCCAGACTGCAGGAGAAAACCAGCCTCTCTGTGTGTAACGTGTGTGTGTAGTGTGTCTCTGTGTGTAACGTGTGTGTAGTGTGTCTCTGTGTGTAACGTGTGTGTAGTGTGTCTCTGTGTGTAACGTGTGTGTAGTGTGTCTCTGTGTGTAACGTGTGTGTAGTGTGTCTCTGTGTGTAACGTGTGTGTAGTGTGTCTCTGTGTGTAACATGTGTGTGTAGTGTGTCTCTGTGTGTAACGTGTGTGTAGTGTGTCTCTGTGTGTAACATGTGTGTGTAGTGTGTCTCTGTGTGTAACATGTGTGTGTAGTGTGTCTCTGTGTTTTCCCCTCCTCTACAAAGTGGTTTACTGCTTTACAAGTCTTTCTTCAGCTACTTGATTACTCACATACTTTTACAGTGGAGTCCCATTAACTCACTGTGAGTTGGGAATGTTTATGTCTGTCTGTGTGTGTGTGTGTGCATGCATGTGCGTGTGTGAGTGTGTGTGTGTCAGTGCTGACTTAGCTATATTGAGCTCTTTGAAGCAATGAGTGGGAAATAAGGGCCTTCCTCTGTGGCATCAGATAACGTGTCTGGTGTGTGTGTGTGTTCTTGCTAGTTGCACATCTTGTGTTAAGAATATGTCACAGATCTCTACTCTTTATTTCTCTTCTCTCTGTTTCATTCATTATCTCATGTTTTCTCCACAGTATTCTAACAGTCTGATAAACCTGTTAAGGACTTAGATTTGTTCTCATCATCGTAGCCATGCCTACAGGAGGGAATAGAATATTGCAAGCATCTCCATGGAGACAGCACTTACACAGACCACAGAACCCAACAGGAAATTGTATGAAGAGTTTACATGCCTCAGTATTCTGACTAATAACCCAGGCATAATGCAGGTTATAGTCTAGTATAACCCAGGTATAATGCAGGTTATAATCTAGTATAACCCAGGTTATAGTCTAGTATAACCAAAGTATAATGCAGGTTATAATCTAGTATAACCTAAGTATAATGCAGGTTATAATCTAGTATAACCTAAGTATAATGCAGGTTATCTATAATGCAGGATATCCTACCTGGGTTACTGCAGCCTAGAAAAGTGTATCCCGATTATTCTAAACTGGATATGAGCGTTGACATGGGCAGACACTGAAAAAGGGAACACCCTGAATATATCTGAATCTTCATAGAATAGTGTCATCTTCATAAACACAGCCACCGACTGCATCTTTTGCTCTCTCTCTCTCTCTATCTCTCTCTCTCTCTCTCTCTCTCTCTCTCTCTCTCTCTCTCTCTCTCTCTCTCTCTCTCTCTCTCTCTCTCTCTACCTCTGTCTCTCTCCTTTCATTACTCCAGCGCCATGAAAATATTGTAATCGTCCCCGTCACTCATGTCTCCCTCTTCTGCGACCAGAGAGGAGCTGGAAGGAGGACGCGGGGTGGGGGCCGGGGCCCTCCGGCTGCTGTTGACGAGGGTCAGGGCCGGACGGGAGGCCCTGGAGGGAGGAGGGCCCGATGAGGAGGAGGAGAAGGGGAGGGGGGCGACTGTGGCCCGGACTCTGCTTTGGACGCCCAACTGGCGACCTTGGTTCTGGGGCTGAGGGAGGAGAGGGAGAGAGGGAGAGAGGGAGGGAGAGAGAGAGAGAGAGAGAGAGAGAGAGAGAGAGAGAGAGAGAGAGAGAGATTTTTTTTACTTTATTTTGTACTGTATCAAAAACCTTTACAACAAGCCTTTAAAAGACTTTACATCTACAAGATAAAAAGAAACAATACACAATACAAATTTTTTTTATTTCACATATTCATAATGTTGTTAAACACCAATTCAGCATCAATGACATCACAAATCACCTTTCCATAACACCACTCCTGAGCAAAAGCCTCCAAATTGCCCATAGCTTTATAAAACCTGAACTCCAGCCAGACTCTAGCCTTCACATTACAGCACCACACTAATACTGCATCCTGGTCCGGTTTATCTTCCACTCTGTTTCTCCTGTTTACATAGACTGCAAGCTTAGCTTCCCCCACCAGAAAATTAAGCAGTTGCCATTTTTTCTTATTTTCTTTTTTATATCCTGCTCCAAAAATATAACCAATAACAGAGAAGGTTTCACCAAAATGCCTGAAAACGTCGGTGAGCAGCTCAAATAGCCCTGAAAGCCTGTTACACTCTAAAAATGCATGAAAAACAGTCTCAGTTAACCCACAGAAAGGACATTTATTATCCACCTCTGGGTTGATGATAGAAACAAAAGCGTTCACTGCCACAGCACCATGCAGAATCCTCCACTGAAGGTCTGCCGTTTGTTTTTTTAAAGGAGGTTTGTATAAAACCCTCCACACAGGTTGAGTGTCACTACCTGCACACAGCCTGCTCCTCCATACAGTGTCCACTCTGTTATTTAGCCATTTTTTATTAATTATTTTGACACAGTTTCTGTACCATGATTTCCTATCCATTTTGTATAATGTTGAGTCCTTTATAGAAAGTAGAGGACCAGACATTTCTCCCAGTAGAGGGCTCAGGTAGACATTTGGAAACTCATCCTGTTTGTCCAGTTTTAATGCTCCATTGCTGTATAAGCTAAGCATGCCCAGCTCCTCGACAGTCAAACTCTGTCTCCAGAGATCCAGCATCCTTGTTGCATAGCGCTGCGACCTCAGGCGCAATAAAGAGCACACAGCCTGAGCATCTTTTAACTCTGGTCCTGCTGTGTCTGCCAGTTGTCTCAGGTGTACCACTTCAGCAGCACACAGCAGTCCAGTCAGCCCAGGGCTTGCACAGTCGCTTATGTCCATTCTTGCACCGTGAACAAGAGGCTCCTCCAGTAACCAGTGCAACGAGTTAGTAGAAGCAGTTCTTATACACTTGAAAAGTGTCCAACACTTAAAAACCCGCTGATAAAAAGGAGGAAGTGCATTTAGTCTTAAAGTCGTCGGGTCTGTTAAAAACAAAGATACATCAAGACCAAGACTATTAACTTTTCTAAGAATAAAAGAGGCAACTTCTCTCCAAACTAAATCTTTTGGTCCTAACAGATATCGCTGTATGAACTGTAGCCTCAAAGTCGCTGTCCTACTCGCTAAATGAATCAGGCCTTGCCCTCCCTCTTCTCTGGGCAAATACAGAACCCAGTGCAGGCGATCCAAAAAAAAATCAACCATCTTTGCCTGCAACTGCACCAACATGCCTGAAGGAGGCTCCACACATGCCAACTTATGCCACAAGGTAGAAGCTACAAGGTTATTTATTATCAGGACTCTGCCTCTATAGGAAATCTGAGGCAACAGCCATCTCCACTTAAACAGCCTTCCTTCTACTTTCTCCACCATATTATCCCAATTTTTCTGTACAATCGTGTCATTTCCAAGGTATAGTCCCAAATATTTAAAACCATCCCTTTTCCAGATCATGTTTTGAGGTAACACAGGTAATCTGCTGTGCCAGTTACCAACAGCTTTATTTTGGCAGCGGACACAGCCCTAAAACTGTCAGCAATTCTTTCCAATATACTTACATCATTTTGGTTTTTTACAAAAACAACTACATCATCAGCATAAGCTGACAAAACAATGTTATCTTGGAAACCAGGTATAGCTAACCCTCTCATCTCATTCCTCAATGTTTGTAACATGGGTTCCAGTGAAATTGCATATAACATGCCAAAGAGAGCGCAGCCTTGTCTAATGCCCCTCTGTACTTATAAAAATAAAGTTATTATTACTTCAAAAGGAGCACATAGAGCACCATTGAATTTTAACACACTCTCAATGTTCTGATACAAAACTTTCACCATAGCAATGAGACCATCGCTGAACCCAAAACTCTCCATAACCCTCCAGAGATAATTGTGCTCAACGCGGTCAAATGCTTTCTCCTGAACTATTGAAATAAGAGTAGTATTCAAGCCCAATGAATCAGAGACACCCAAAACATCACGAATTAAATATACATTATCCAATATTGACCTGCCAGGTACACAATACGTCTGATCACGATGTATGATCTGGTCCATCACTTCTCTCAGACGGTTTGCTAAGGTCTTTGACAAAATCTTATATTCGCTGCATAAAATTGACACAGGCCTCCAGTTCCTGATGTCCTGCAAAGTCCCCTTTTTGGCAGTAAGGTTATCACTGCCCTGCGACAGGAAAGCGGCAAAGCACCCTCAGCCAGACTTTCACAATGTCCCAAAAGGCTTTGTAAAACTCCACCGTCAAACCGTCAATACCAGGGGCTTTCCCGCCACCCCTGCTCTGTAAGGCAGAATAGAGCTCTGACGAGTCCAAAGGTCTCTCCAGCAGCACATTCGACTCCCGTGATCCTGTAGGCAATCCTTCAATGGCCCGTCTCCGGATCTGACTGGCATCAGTGATGTCCTGCCCCGTCTCTGACAGAAGAGAGTGAATGAATTTATTCTCTCCATTCTTCTTCTCCAGACCGAAGAAGTAACTGGAAGGCACATCCATAGCATTAACATTCATAAATCTTGACCTTAACAAAGCTCCTTGAGCCTTCACACCTAGCAGGTCAGCTAAAGCAATTTTTTTTTATTAAGGACTTCAAATTGTCCTTGATTTCCTGTGGACCCAAACATTTTCTCAAGGTCCACTATCGCAGTCTCCAAATCTCTCATGGAGGTAGTGATGTCTCTAGTCACATTGAGAGTGTGTTGTTGACAAAGCATTTTAATTTCTATTTTGCCACAGTCCCACCACTGCCTAAGAGAAGATAACTCATTTTTCCTACTCCTAAACAGGACCAAAAAAAAACTAAAAACATCTCTAAAATCCTTTTCCTGGAGCAAAGCTGAATTAAAATGCCAATAAGCACTTCTAGGCACCAGATTTTTAATAAAGACATTGCACATTACCAATGAATGGTCTGTAAAAATATTTAAATGGTGCTTAAAACAATAAAAACGGTCAAGTCTAGCTAAGGAGACAACATTATCCCTACAATAAGACCATGTATACTGGCGCTCATTCCCATGAAACCTCTTCCACACATCAACCAAGCCGTGTGTGTACAAGCTGTCTTAATGCACTTTGAGAAGCTGGATGGGGTTCATTGTGATTCCTGTCTAAACTGTTATTCTCTGTGCAATTGAAGTCTCCAGAAAAAAATAAGAAATCATCCGGATTAAAATCAGACAATTTAGTACACACTATATCTAAAAAGGCCTTTCTTTCAGGCCCTTTAGAAGGAGCATAAATATTCAATAAAACCACATTAAATGTAAAAGTACAGTTTTCAAAAAGGGGTTAACCCAGGCCAACGGGTCGACGAAAACAATTTCAAACCCGGGCCCGGCGGACCGGGACGTACACAGGGATGCCAGATGAGTTCTACAAGAACCACCTCAACAGCCCCCTCCCAGCCCTGCCTAAGCAGGAGAAGAGAGGGGTGAAAAAGAATGGAGGACCAGACTCCCTCAGCACAGCGCAAGGTACAACACAACATGGACCAAGCAACAGTGAGGGGTAACACGTAGTAACATAACCACGAACATCTCCATAACGTCAAACCCGGCATTTTCCCCCCCGAAAAAAGCACAAGTCCCTCAGGGTACCAGAACAGCAGATCTGCGCCCCGGCGGACAACGGGTTAACTGACCTGGTCCGGCGCGACCAGAATCAGTCCCGTGCCCTAATCACGCCGCCATCCCCAGTCCCAGGAGGGGGGTAGGTACGCGTGTCGATCCAAAACATTATAGAGGGCGCCACCCAGACAGTCCCTTTCGTACCGCGCCCGGTGGCCCACCCCAAGGGCGTGAGACCCCTCTACCAATGCTTTGATCTATTCTGTTAACATCCCCCAGATATGAACGAGAATTCGTCGAGACAAGCCTAGTACACTGGCGCTCGGAAGAGACAAACTCCATCCCAGTTGCCCCATAAAAATGCTGTTTCAATGAGGAGCAACCAAGGCGCGCAAGCCCATGCGTGGTTCCTATCAGAAGCACCCAGGGCCAGCACTATGTACACGTCGAGACCCAAAACATATCAATGGACATTCTAACAAGAACCCAGATACCGTTCCTCCAAGCCGCCTGGAAGAACGACAAGAAGCCGCTTTTTTCACAGAAAAAAATACGGACATGGGTCCCATACGACGCGGCTGAGGGAAAACAACACCCCGTCAACCATGCTCCATAAAAGAGGGGACGGGGAGCGACGTACCCTATGACGGGGGGAAACCCATGACTCAACAGACCATTACAGGCGAGGAGTCAGGGAACTCCCTAAACAATACCCCGTCAACCTGCTCCATAAAGGAGGGGACGGGGAACCCCCAGAGAGACTTCCCACGTGAGCAATAAATTGAAAAGACATATTACAACATTGAGCTATGTAACAATTGGACTAGGACTCTCCGAGGAGGAGGCTCTGAAACTCTGAGGAGGCTCCCTCACTGAGAGGGAGGCTCTGAACTCACCGAGGAGGCTCTGAAACTCCCTGAGGAGGAGGCTCTGAAACTCCCTGAGGAGGAGGCTCTGACCCAATATACACACATACTAGTAGGGAGCAGAGCAGAAGAACAAATCGTCTCTACTGCGTTGCATCACCCACCAAGCTCAATACACATACAACAGAGCAGAACTTCTTTTTAAGTTCTATTCACCTTGACAATCTGAGGAGGAGGCTCTGAAACTCTGAGGAGGCTCCCTCACTGAGAGGGAGGGTCTGAACTCACAGGAGGCTCTGAAACTCCCTGAGGAGGAGGCTCTGAAACTCCCTGTAACAGAGGTCCACAACATGGAGCCTGAATAACTCACGGAAGTCTAACCAATAGAAACGCGCCCAGTGACGTACTATATGGCGGGGGGAATTCCGTGGCCCACCGCCCAAATATGGCGTGGGACCAGGAAACTCCCCCCCCCCCCCCCTCCACCCTGTGACGCGCTGATCCAGCAACGTGACAGGAAGCCCAAAGGACAGGAGGTTTTGACCCCTGACCAATCAGAAAAGGGGAGGAAGGTTTTACCTGTTCACCCCCTCATGACCCCTCACCCCTGATACGCTGCAATGACAAAGCAGAGCCATGACACCAGTCATAGCGTGCTACATGAAGCGTTAACAGCTTCACATAGACTCATGTGCGAACCTGCCATATGAATTTTTCAAAGGAAGAAAAACACAGACCAAGAGAGGGCCCCTTTAAGGGCCCCGGTACAAGAGCTTACACATGTGACTTCTGTAGGCCAACACCTAACCCAGTTGTGGATCTTAACGACACACACAACCCTCCATCACAACAAAAAAAGGCAAAAGTACACTCTCACTACCGTAAGAGGAACGCCGTTTTTCATAACGAGAGAAGACACAAGTCCTCGATTAAGTACTGGCCACAGGCCTTGCTAAGTCCACATGACAGCGACCAAACAATCTTTTCTAGAAAAAAATTGCTTCTCTAAGCAGGAGCACAACCCTAGCAGAAGCTGAAGGGTTACACCGTATCCCCACAAACATAGTGAAACAATATATTGTAACCAAAATCATGTTTGAGGGGAGGGGGGGGGGGGGGGGGGGGGGGGGGGCAGGGGAAAACCGGGGGGACCACCCCTCACCACCTTACCCCTGATACGACTCGGTTGAACAGGTACAGCCCTGTTAATATGTGAACATGCCACCTGTTTATTGTCATCACAAGCTGAGAGAGGGACTCACCCCTCGATCACATGCCACTATGCATAGCTTTGCAGGGTTATTAACCCAGCCAGTTGTGAGCTCAGCTACGTTGCCTAACGTTACATGAACACACAACCTCTCATCATACACAAAACCAGTTCATTTTTACTCACGTAAAAAACAACGCCGTTTTCTAGGTAGAGAGAAAGCTATACCAGCAATCAAGACAATTCACATACAACACATGTCACATCCCCAAATGTAGTGAAGCAACATACGTTTTGGAAAAAAACATCGTTATTACAAAACATTCAGAAGGAAAGGAAGGAAGAGGCGTTAAGTGTCCAAAGGACCCTTACCTGCACCGATGAACGCAGGCTCAGAGGAC
Organism: Notolepis coatsorum; assembly: GCF_963971535.1. Classification (NCBI taxonomy): domain Eukaryota; kingdom Metazoa; phylum Chordata; class Actinopteri; order Aulopiformes; family Paralepididae; genus Notolepis; species Notolepis coatsorum. The sequence continues at coordinate 107,898,159 of NC_140165.1, forward strand.
CGCAACACTGGTCTCCACGTTGACAAAAGTCCTCGCTGGCGGGGCAAAAGAAGCTAAGACGCCCCCCTCCAACAGCCGATCATGGTGTAGGGCCGACTACATCCTCTGTCAAAGATGATGTCGTAGTCAGAGTGTTATGGCCTGCTATTCTCACAGCTAATGTTCAACGATGTAGCATAAGCTAACAGCTAACTCCAGGCTAACTGGTAGCATCAGGCTAACGTTCCCAGCCGAGCGAGCATACAGAGCTAGCGCCGCAGCTAACAGCTAACTGGCTAACAGGTAGCACAACCCAGCTAGAACGCAAGCCAAGCAGCTATCACTGAAACTGTACAACGAGAGAACACAATATAGGCCAACACTTCAGACAGCCGCTGTCTGTCCCTCTCCTCATCCGAAGAGAGAAGAGGAAAGAAGTCAACACAGTCTTCAGAACGGTGATTAACAGACACAGCGGTGCCGGCACAATTCCCTCATGGGCTGCAGCCGACTAGAGTGTGGAGACATTCCTATAACGAAACACCAACCCCACTTCCCTCGCGCTGGGTAACTTTCATCTTGAAAGGCGGGGCCTCGCACGGTGACAGAGAGTATCCGTTCGTCCAGAGATCCGGGGGTTTGAACCGCAGATTCGGACACGGTCCCAGGCAATAGAGCTCCCGATGAGAAGCTCATGTAGCGTGGGCGTCAAACCAGAACCCTCTCCACGCCGCTAAGAGGCAGCAAAAAGGGTACCAGCCTGGAGCCGGCTTTCGTAAGTCGTGTGTAGCCATTCCCCCCATAGCAACACAACTGGCGCTCGCATATCAAAACCATCACTCACCCGGAGAGGCAGCTAGCTCTCACAACAGCCGAGAGCCTCTCAAGCAAAGTCCAACTGTAGAGCGGAGGTAATACCTGTCCAGCTGCAGCTTGGAGGAATGCAGGTGGGGATTAGGCCAGCGACGCGAGCCCCTAATACGAAAATGCCGGTGGAGGTCAGAATGATCATCATCTTCTAGACACCTCAGTGGCGAAGACATTATCGCTGTATTTCCTCGAAAATAGTGAGAGAGAAAACAAAGATATAATGTCAACATGGCTCCTTCATCGTAGCTCCTATTCCTTTCTTCAATATTTCAGCAATCTCAAAGTGTGGTACATGCAGGCACTTGACGTGGTGAAAACTAAGAAGGAGCTGTTAGTATGGCCACACACACCCCTGCTTATGTAGAGGAGCGGATGGGGGTGTGGCCAGGAAGATGAGGTATGTAAAGGTGCATGTGAAAATGTATTCAGTGCTAATACTGATATGGAAGAGTATTGCAGTAGACGCAGAGCGGAGCTATGCGATATATAACTGGAATATGTTAGTTTCTTACACATATGTTGGATTATGTAATTGTTTTTTTTCATGACAAACCAATATAAAATCGCGAATATTCAATGCTATTATACCCGACTAACGTTAATGCCATTCAGAATTTATTAACATAGCTACAACAACACAGTAATGTTAATATAATTACATGTGTAGTGACTGTACATAATTCACACACTGTTGTTGGGAATAGTAGTTCCCCCCGGACGATTTATAGTGTGGCACTTCCTGCCACCGGCATTCTTACTTACTGTCGACTCGACTACGTCGACTTGTTGTTACGCTGATGATTAATAAAGGAATTAGGTTTAGCTTCGAGACACCGCCTCCGACTCCTTTCTCTCAGCACTACACTGGTGACCCCGACATTAGTCTCGAAGAAGTTTCCGAGACGGAGAATAGGACAAACATGGCAAACAACGCTGTTTTTCTCAGACTGCCTGAGTTTTGGGAGCAGTCGGCAGCTGCTTGGTTCGCCCAAACTGAGGCGCAATTCGCCCTACGGGGAATCGTGGATGACGCCGCAAAATACTTCCACGTCGTCTCGAGTCTGAACAACACTACGGCGGCGAGGACGGTAGGCTTCATTACAGCTCCACCGGCCCAGAATAAATATGAGGCGTTTAAGACGCACCTACTCAGGATTTTTGAGTTAACACAGTCTGAGCGGGCCCGACGCTTGCTGGATATACGAGGCTTGGGAGACAGCAAGCCGTCAGAGCACATGGAGATGATGCTGAACCTACTGGGCGCCGAACAGCCGAATTTTTTTATTTAAAGAGCTGTTCCTCAGACACATGCCGCCACGGGTACAGACGGCACTTGCCAATACAAACATTGTGGATCCCCGCGCTCTGGCAGAAGAGGCGGACCGGTTCTACCTGGCCACGCAGCACTTAGCCCCAGAGGTGCTAGCCCCAACACGGGCGCACATGCCCAGAGGGGGAGGGGCGAAGATGGAGAGAGGCGCCGCGGCCGACCGCAATAATGACACAGGCCTGTGTTATTTCCATGCACGCTTCGGCGCGAAAGCAACAAAGTGCCGCCCACCTTGTACTTTTGTCAGGGCGGGAAACGCCAACACCTGCGCCCAGTAGCGGCCGTGAGCGCAGGTACGTCGAACAGGCTACTCTTCATTAAGGACACACTCTCCGGTCGAAAATTCCTCTGCGACACCGGAGCACAGAGGAGCGTCCTACCGGCGACGGTGGAGGACACCGCCGGCGGGGAGGGGGGTCCGCGGCTGACGACCGCCAACGGTAACCCGATCCGCACCTACGGCACGAGGACCGTGGAGTTGTGTTTTGGGGGACAGCGGTTCACGTGGGAGTTTGTCACGGCCGACATCTCGTCCCCACTACTCGGGGCGGATTTCCTCTGCGCACATGGGCTCCTCGTGGACGTGAGGCACGGCCGCCTGGTAGACGCCCAGACATATGCTTCCTTGTCATGTGTGCGCAATGAAGTAGTATACAGCGGGCTGGCCAGCTCGCTCGCATAAGGTGACGTGTACCAACGCCTACTGCGGGAGTTTCCCGGCTTGACACAGCCTACGTTCTCGGCCACGACCACCAAACACGGGGTCGAGCATCACATCGAGACTCAAGGAGCTCCCGTCTACGCTAGGGCCCGCCGGCTCAACCCTGAAAGACTAGCAGTCGCTAGGTCAGAGTTCGCCAACATAGAGAGGTTGGGGATTATCCGACGCTCGGACAGCCCCTGGGCCTCGCCGCTGCACATCGTGCCCAAAGCGGACGGGGGATGGAGACCGTGCGGTGACTACAGACGCCTCAACGATGCTACCACGCCAGACCGCTACCCGGTCCCCCACATCCAGGACTTCTCAGGGCACCTGGCGGGTAAGCTGTTCTTTTCAAAAGTAGACCTGGTACGCGGTTACCACCAAGTGCCGGTACACCCCTTGGACGTCCCGAAGACGGCGGTGGTAACACCCTTCGGTCTATTCGAGTTCCTACGGATGCCGTTCGGACTTAAGAACGCGGCACAGTCTTTCCAGAGGCTAATGGACTCGACGCTCAGAGACATGCCGTTTATTTTTGTCTACCTGGACGACATCCTCGTTGCCAGCTCCTCGCCACGAAGAGCACCTGGCGCACCTCCGGTGCCTCTTTACGAGGCTTGGCCAACACGGCCTAATCATCAACCCGGCTAAGTGCCAGTTCGGGTTGACCTCCATACAGTTCCTCGGACATCTCATCGACAGGAGGGGGGCCGCCCCCCTCCCGTCGAAAGTGGAAGCTGTTTCCGTTTTCCCACGACCCCCGACGGCCCGGGCACTCAGAGAATTTCTCGGGATGGTGACGTTTTATCACCGGTTCATCCCCCGGGCGGCCCACACCATGCGGCCGCTTTACGAGGCTCTGAAGGACAAGTTCCCCAACCAGCCTGTCGACTGGACGGCCGAGAGGACGACAGCCTTCGCGGCCACCAAGACGGCCCTGGCGGATGCAGCCATGTAGGCTCACCCGTCACCGGGGGCCCCGGTCGCCATTACCACCGACGCGTCAGACTACGCGGTGGGCGCGGTGCATGAACAGTACGTTGACGGCGCCTGGAAACCGCTGGCGTTTTTCAGCCGTCAACTGACCCCCAGAGAGCGCAAGTACAGCGCATTTGACAGAGAGCTCCTAGGCCTCTGGTTGGCGGTGCGCCATTTTCGTTTCATGCTGGAGGGCCGGGAGTTTACGGCCTTCGTCGACCACAAACCCCTCACGTTCTCCATGTCTAAGGTGGCTGAACCGTGGTCCGCGCGACAACAGCGCCAACTCTCGTATATTTCGGAATACACGACAGACATACGGCATATCGCCGGGAAAGCCAACGTGGTCGCAGACTGCCTATCCAGGGTCGTCATCGGAGCTGTGCAACTGGGCCTCGACTACGTCGCCATGGGCTCGGAACAGGCCTCCGACCACGACATCCAGGCCCTCAGGACAGCGGATACCAGTCTGCGCCTCAGAGACGTCGCGATTGGCGGCTCGGGCGCGTCCCTGCTCTGTGACCTCTCCACCGGGCACCCCCGGCCGCTGGTCCCTATAGGCTGGCGCAGGCGGGCTTTCGAGGCGGTGCACGACCTGTCTCACCCCGGTAGGAAGCCTTCGAGCAGGTTGGTGTCACAGAAATGTGTGTGGCGAGGGCTCAAGAAAGACGTGATGGCCTGGGTCGACGCGTGTGTGTCCTGCCAACGGGCTAAAGTGCACCGACATACCAAGGCCCCGCTTGTGACATTCGTAGTTCCCGAGAGGAGGTTCGACCACGTCAACGTTGACCTCGTGGGCCCGCTTCCTTCCTCTCACGGGTTTACCTACCTGTTCACTATGGTGGACAGGACCACCCGATGGCCGGAAGCCATTCCCCTCGCCTCGACATCTTCTTCCGACGTGGCCCGCGCCTTTATCAGCACGTGGATCGCACGTTTCGGTACCCCGTCCGACCTCTCCTCCGACCGGGGCTCGCAGTTCACCTCGGAGCTCTGGAACGCGGTCGCCAGCGGCCTGGGGGTTAAGCTGCACCGTACAACCGCGTACCACCCGCAGGCCAACGTGCTATGCGAACGTTTCCACCGGTCCATGAAGGCGGCGCTGCGCGCAGGCCTGACGGACGGCAACTGGGTGGATAAGCTGCCCTGGGTCATGCTCGGGCTTAGGAGCGCCCCCAAAGAAGACCTGCAGTCCTCGTCCGCGGAGCTGTTATACGGCCAGACATTGCGCGTCCCGGGGGATTTCATTCCGGACGCGACAACCCCTTGGTCCGCGGCCAGCCAGCGTTCCACCCTGCGGGAAGCGGCTCAGACCTTTGCCCCGATTCCCACGTCGCAGCATGGTACCCCCGTTTCCCGGGTGCCGCGCAGCCTGCACACGGCGGAGTACGTTTTTGTTCGCCACAACGCACACCGTGGGCCCCTACGCCCCCCTTACGATGGCCCGTTTAGGGTCCTGCGACACGGTAATAAGGACCTCATGGTCGACATGGGCGGTAGGACGGAGACCGTGTCAATAGACAGGATCAAGCCCGCTCACGTAGACGTTTCCCAACCTTTGGAGTTGGCCCTTCCCCCCCGCAGGGGTCGTCCGCCGTTGCCCCGGGAGCCGCCTCCCACAGAGCCACCGGCAGCCTCACCGATGCCAGTGCCCCCGGGTGTTGGAGAGGGTACGGGCGCTTGCGACGCTTTCCCCTCTCCGCCCCCGGTTTTCTGCGCTCGCCGAGGCCGTTTCGTGCCCCCGGGTGTCGTGGACGACGCGAGCACTTACGCCGCTCCGCCCTCCCCGCCCCCGGTTTTCCGCACACGCAGAGGCCGGGCAATTGTTCCCCAACGCCGGGGGGATTTTGACTATGAGTGAATTCTGGGGGGGCTTGTGTAGTGACTGTACATAATTCACACAGAACTGTTGTTGGGAATAGTAGTTCCCCCCGGACGATTTATAGTGTGGCACTTCCTGCCACCGGCATTCTTACTTACTGTCGACTCGACTACGTCGACTTGTTGTTACGCTGATGATTAATAAAGGAATTAGGTTTAGCTTCGAGACACCGCCTCCGACTCCTTTCTCTCAGCACTACACATGCATCATTGTTTACAATGAACGGTGGGGCTAATCGAAAGGACTGGTGGACACGGACAAGTTAAACAGCAATCAATTAATTTAATACAACAGCTAACGTTAAAACCAACAAACACAGAACCGGACAAACAAGCAGAAAAAGAAGCATAATTTTTACTTCCGGTCGGGGGTCTAAAAGCACCGGAAATACGTTTATTTTGTACATTATCTAACGTTAACACGAACCTAAACTAACCTAGTTTAGGTTCGTGTTAAGTAAGGGATAATGTATAGCTACAAGGTCATTGTCGCAAAACAATTGAGGCGCCTCGCCGAGGTGTTTTAAACGTCAGTGAAGGTCAATTATTTTGCGACAATGACCGAGTATAGCTATACATTATCACGCTTATTACATGGCTAACTTACTAACAATATACCTAATTCATTTTACACCATCGACAAGACATTGCGGACATGCGAGCTCTTCTAACCCCTGTCCCTGTCTCTCTCTGAGTGGATGAGTGAAAGTGTGATGATATACAGGTACACAGCCTCTATATACAGCCAGCCCTGGTCCAGCCCACAGGCGTGATGGATCTGCTCTACGCCAGCCTCCTCAGTTTGACACACAGCGTCTAACCGCGCCCGCTCTACTTCAACTGGATCTGAGTGGTTCTCCTGCCCCCTGGGGAGAGTGACCTTGAGCCATCATCTTATTTTTCATACCAGCGCTTGTATTCCTATGCTTTTTTCTTCTTAGTTTTATTATTATTTTAATAAAAAATTATCTTAAATACTTTAGATACTATTGCTACTATGTATGTATGTATGTATATGTGTTTATATTACATGTATGCATATACATACAAATTATTCGCTTGTTCTATTCTGCATCCATCTATCCATAGCAACACCATATATCACCAACACCATTATCACAGACACTCTGATGGGGGATCCCCTTTGAACTGCCCATCTGAGTTTTCTCCCATTTCCCCCCCTATTGCTAGGTTTTAGGGAGTTGTTCCTTATCTTCATTGGGGAAATTCTGGGGATGTTGCAAAATTTTGGATTTTATCTGTGAAGCCGATGGAGGCAATTCGTTGTGATTTCGGGCTCTACAAATACATTTGACTTATAAGGAGTCATAGTAATGTAAAAGTACTAAGTGCCGCCAATATTAACCTCCTAAAGTAAGGTGTAAGGAGGTGTTCAGAGTTTTTAACACCGCAACTAACCAAACAAGTCATTGAAACTCTAGTACTTTCACATCTTGACTATTGCTCAATGATTTGGTCAGGGGCAAACAAGGGAGACTTGGGAAAGTTGCAGCTGGTTCAAAACAGAGCAGCTCGGCTTGCCCTAAGCTGTACATCACGTTGTAATGTTAAGAAAAATGCATGTCGAGCTACAGTATCCTGGTCGACAGTCCAAGAGAGGCTGACGGTATCACTCCTTGAGCAGGCCATCAGGCTGCTCAACGAACAATAAACACTATGCAACAACCATCAAATGCACACAGCACACACATCCACACTCACTTTAAACAAACAACACACTGCAGCACCCACTCTCCACACTTTAGATCACCTAAACACACTTTATATTTATTGGTAAAGGATTTGCACTACAACTCGTACACCTTACTGTAAATTGTACCTAAATTGTACCTCATCCCATTTCTGCTTTGCACTATATAGTATTGTATATTAGTACATTGCATAGTATATTGTATATTGTATGGTAACTCAGTTACTTCTATTCTGCATCGAACATTGTACATATGTCTATACTGAACACTGTGACTTCTATTTTTACTTCTATTACATGCTATACTATTTTATTTCATACTTATCTTGTCTAGCACAGTCTCTGGAGCGTAACAGTAAGAAGCATTTTGTATAAAAGTATTCTGTACTTCTGTATGACAACTATTAAAGAAACTTGAAACTTGAAACTTGTCTTTTTAAGAAATATCAAGCTGATGAGTCATCCTACGTGTCTATATAGCCAATTAACACCCAGCTCTGAAATACACACATACAAGACGAGACATGCCACAAGAGGGTGCTATCAAGTCCCTACAGCAAAAACAGGGTCAATGCAGCGAAAAGTACTGTATAGAGACATGACTGAATGGAACAATTTGCCGGATCACATCTCTAAAGAAAAAACAAAATCAAGTTTCAAAAGACAATTGAAACGGCATCTAGAAACCCAAAGATTGTAAGTTATTGACACAGCAGCACACACATGTAGCACACACACATGTAGCACACACACATTTAACACACACACACACACACACACACACACACACACACACACACACACACACACACACACACACACACACACACACACACACGAGTGAGCCCTCATCAGTGCGATTCATTCTTCTCTTTTATTTTCATTTCAGGTAGTTGTACCTTAAGAGAATTGAAGGCTTTATTCTTATTTTATTATCATTATTATTATTATTATCATTATTATTATTATTATTATTATTATTATTATTATTATTATTATTATTATTATTATTATTATTATTATTATTATTATTATTATTATTATTATTATTATTATTATTATTATTATCATTATTTTCTTTCCAATGAAATGAAAATCAGAAAACAAGTGGTATATGATGGGAAATATGAAAGTCAATGCTTGAAGGAAAATGGACTTCGGAAATTAGTTTTCTTTTTATTTATTTACTGTTCTGTAAAAGTCTTGTTGAATGTAATGTTTTATGTTTTGTGTGGACCCCAGGAAGACTAGTTGTTGTCAGGCAACAGCTAATGGGGATCCTAATAAACTCAATAAACTCAATAAACTTGATTTGAGAGAGAGAGAGAGATCTGCGAATTTGAGCGATCACTCATTCTACATAAAATCCCACGAGAAGATAAATAACACTGTATCCAATACACATGCAATGAATGGAGGCAGAGAGTGAAATGACAGCAGAGAGAGAGGCAGAGAGAGAGAGAGAGAGAGAGAGAGAGAGAGAGAGAGAGAGAGAGAGAGAGAGAGAGAGAGAGAGAGAGAGAGAAGAGAAGAGAGTTGTGTCGTCTCAGCGTTCTGTCCCACAGCGCCAACCTATTTGCATGTCAGCAAATATCTTATCAGCAGCGGTGACTCACTGCTCTCACTGGCTCCACTGTTACAGCTTATAGACACAACAGACCGCAGTTGTATTGAGACATAATAGTAAAAATACAAAAAAATACTATGTTGTTGCACATAGTGTCATGGGGCTACAGTATCCCATGCCTTGTAAGTAAGACGCACACTGGCCATGTACACACACCACAGTAAGATGTACACACATCACAGTAAGATGTACACACACCACAGTAAGTAATTTCTATGTATAATACATCTTGCCCGGCATATAGAATTGTTCATATTTGTTGATTAGATTAGATTACATTGTATTGTCATCATACAGCACAAGTACAGTGCAACTAAAATAAGTTGGCATCTAACCAGAGTACAAGGTAACAGTAAAGTGCTTTAACAAAAATACAGGGGCGAATTCACAAAGGGATTGCGCAGGTTTTTCTGACCAATGCCTGTGCAAATAGCTCCGAAACGCACCTTGCTACTGTATTCACAAAGCTTGCGCAAAGGGTGAACTACGGTGCTAACTCCGTTGCCATCAGCATTGTGTCCCTGTCGGTGCTATTTGCAGGTATTTAAATGAGGTAATATGGGTGGAACATGTGCCCCTTTCTATGCAAATGAGCCTCATTGCAAAAACACTCCAATTCACAAAGATCGGTGCTAATTGCCATGCGCAGTTAAATGGTTTTTTATATAGCGCTTTACAATTTGTTACTCACATTTTTACCCATTCACTCGCACATTCACACCGACGGCGGAGGCAACCATGCAAGGTGCCAACCTGCTCATCGGGAGCAATTAGGGGTTAAGTGTCTTGCTCGAGGACACATCGGCACGCTGCCCAGGAGGAGCGGGAATCAAACCGGGAACCTCCGGATTGCCAGACCTCTACCTCCTGAGCCACTGTCGCTAAAGTGACGCTATTTACGTCTTCAGAGAATTGGTCTGGTGATCCGTTGGGTTAGGTAATAATCACAATAAAGAAAATAGAACCCACATACTCATATGCTCCAGAATAAACTTTTAATTTATAACGTTTCGTCAGGTCCATGAGGAGTAGACGCTGGAAACACGGTCAATGAAAAGTTTATTCTGGAGTATATGAGAATGCAGGTTCTATTATCTTAACTAAACATTAAATACAACTTCATTTCTCACTCAAAAAATATTCCTACGTCTGAAATTATTTTCACTGGCACACAGTGCCTAACTTCGGCCGAAAGATGCAGCACCATGGACAGGTCTGCTCAAACTAATTTATTTTCTGATGACATGACAAACGATTTTTTGCTACCATCTGGGTGGGCAAATTCTAGATGTGATATTTTTTTGTATTTCTATACATCCCTAGATTGTGTTTTGATATGACCATGATCAGTCTCCTGAACACGTAGAGATAAACCCAGAGTCGATCGGACCTTCCTACGCTGAGCTATATGGTAACTTTCGCGCACCTACCGCATAATACTGTACCTCCACAACAATGAGGCATTCATGAGGCATCTCTACGTGTTCAGGAGACTCAAGTGCATAAAAACGTGATCATGGTCATATCTCTAGTACAGTATCTAGAGCTACAGTATTGAAGCTTCTGTTTTCTGCCATTGTCCTAGGACATGCATACTGTTGCATGGGGCAGTATTTATACTATTTTACCACATCAGGAGCCACTCAGATGCTCCGTGAGCTAACTGCGCTGGCAGATATCAGGTGCAAATTGCACACGTATGGGCGTGTTTGGCTACTATATCATCCGTACATATCTTTAGTGAATAGGTCACAAAGACGGAGCAAATAGCGTGTGCAAAACATATGCAGTTAAGGGTGCTATTAGCGGGCGCAATCCATTCTTTGTGTATTTGCCCCAGTGTACAAGTGATTCAACTAGAATGTATATAATGAATACTACTGAGTAATAATGCTAATCTGTGTACAGTGTTACAGTATTATTATGTACAGTGACACAGGTATAAAGACACTATGGTAGTAAGTCATACTGGCCAGCGGTATAACTAGTAAGAGTAGGCAGTAGCGGCTGCTGGTTCTCTCTCCACTAGGGGCGCTATACCAAAACATTTTGCAAACATGTACAGTACCACGCAACCGACTCATGGCAAGACGTGAGCGATTCGACTCACGCTCACGGCAATGAATCGGCTCTTATGAACGAGTCGCTCAGCTGTTACTACAACAACACACAACCAGTCAAATAAAGTATAGTCCAATTCACAACTTGAAACACAATATATAAATAGAAAAGTTAGAAACAAAACTCGCTCCGTCTCCAAACACACGCAGATCTCTCCCTCTCTCCTTCTCTCTCTCACACACAGCGCGACGTGGAATCGATTCGTTACACAATCAGACCTATTATATACCAAGAATAACTTCAGTATGAGTACAGGGCTGTACACATATTTTGCATATTGTTAAACGAGCCAAGGCTAGCTATTAAACTATCGATATGAATCGAAAATCTGGGACCCTGATGTAAACAAGACAAACGTCTTTCTCTGGTCTGCATCCCCTTAACAATTGTGTGTATTGAGCCGTACTGTATTGTACCCATTCTGCAATCTGTTAATAAAGTTTTCATTCATTCATTCATTCAAACATAGACCATATTGAACAAGCCATAATCCACGTATTTTCAATCCAAAAGAAAGAGAGAGAGAGAGAGAGAGAGAGAGAGAGAGAGCATTTTAGTAACGTTACATTTTCAACAAGATTGCTGCTATTTAAACACTTCATGGAAACGGGGTAACGTTAACCTTATGTCGACAGTAGTATTGTATGACCTCGACATAACATTTAAACGTTAACGTGAACCAGTGCACGGCGGGCACGCGCACTCCAGGCGCAATTGCGCCTAGCCCAGAGAGAAATACGGCGAGGAGAAATGCCTGCGGCTACGTAATGAAAAGGTCTATATCAGACAGAATCGTCACTTCCTGTTCAGGAAAACTATTATTAATCTTTGTAAAATTAAGTTATATTGTGCATTGGAAACACAAACATACTTAAAATGAGTAAATATTATTCATTTTAAACATGTTTATATTATTTATAGGGCTATAAAACAAAAAACTAAAACGTTTTTTTTTCTTCTTCTCTCAATTAACAGGTGGGTCGGCGCCCTAGCGCCCCCGGTGGCGAGCCGCCACTGAGAGTAGGTAAGGTATATTTACAGATATAGTTACAGATACATAGATGACAAACACACATTGGGAATTGAAAGGTTGTTTATTTAAATTAATTAAATTACAGAGTATTGTGTGATTCTTCAGGCTATTTATTTGAATTAAAAACAACATTTCTTATGTACTATTGTTGTGTTTCATTACATATATATATATATACATTCATACCAATTATTCGCCTGTTCTATTCTCCATCCATCTATCATCCATTGCAACACTATATTATCACCGACATCCAGTTGGGGGATCCCCTTTGAACAGCCCATCTGAGGTTTCTCTCCTCCACGCCACCTGTGGTGCTTTTTTCCCCTATTGCTGGGTTTTTACTTTTTAGTGAGTCGTTCCTTATCTTCAGTGGGGAAAGTCTGGGAGTGTTGCATATTTGAATTTTATGGTGGTTTTTGTTTTTGATCTTTTGTGATGTTTCTTCTTGACTTGTACAAGAAGACTTGTACAGCCCATGGGGGCTATTCCATGTGATCTTGGGCTATACAAATACATCCGATTTGATTTGATTCATGGTTAACTTCTCTTGGAGGCATGACTTTGACTATACACATGCTATTTGTGGAGAACTTGTCACCAGAGCTCCTATTTCATATTCTTCCCCTGGAGAGGGAGAGCTTCTCTGTACTTAGCTGAAATCTGAGTTGCATGTGTGATGTCACTAATATATTGAACCTACCATGGTCCAATATGTGGTAACTTGACACATATAGCTTCAGCATACACAGAAAGATAATAATAATAATTCATTACATTTATATAGCACTTTTCTAGACACTCAAAGCGCTCCCCACAATGTAGGGTGGAAATTGCCTCCTTCACCACCACTGGTAGCACCCAACCTTGGGCTACGCAGGCTCAATGGCTACCATACAATGGCACCCGGCACACATCAAATTACACAATGGCTGAACAGCTCAGGAGACAGGGATTGATATCAGCCAATTAAGGGGAAGGGATGATTAGGTGGCCTTGATGTCAGAGACCTGATTGGGAATTTGGCCAGGAACGTCGGGGAACCCCCTACTCTTTGCGATAGGTGTCCTGGGTTCTTTAACGACGAGATTCAGTCAGGATCTCAGTTTAGCGTCTCATCCAAAAGACGGCACTCGCAGCTATACGGTGTCCCTATCACCGTAACAGGGGCATTGTTACTGACTAGTCCAGAGGACAGAGTGCCCCCTGCTGGACAACAACACCACTTTCCGACAACAGCCTTGACCGGGGCTCGAACCGGTGATCTTCCGAGCATGAGTCCGGATCTCTACTCATGTACTGTAGCCACGCTGCCGGGCATGATGAGATGAGTAGGTATTGACATGTCTTGAAAGAAAATGAGCTGCCGACTTGGAATTCCTGGTAAATATCAATGGCCTCATGTTCCCAATTTGCATATTCATAGATCCTTGCGTCATCAATGAGGGTAAAGGTGCAGAGATACTGCTAAGCCATTGATAAAAATGTTTAAGTCAATATAGAAATACGTTTAAGGGTTTACAATCTGGAGGGGATCTTTAAAATGTATTCATACCACAGAGCTCTAATTATAAATTATATACATATACCACACAGCTTGGCAAATTGTATTTCAAAATCAATGAATGAAAACTGTACCTTCGACTTCCGGTTTGAGATGTTCGGGTAAGCGACCATAGAAAAGAGCTCCCGAAAAAAGGAAGTACCTATCTAAAACAAAATTAAAAGTGACAATTCAAGGATATAAGATAAAAGGAAGGATGAACACGAGAAAAAGCGAGAGAAAAGGGACCCCAGAAGAAGTACAAACACCGGAGGAAAGTTATCGACACGAGGAGATGGCGCAGAAGGTAAATCAAGCTAGCATGACGCAGGACGACAGACCAGAGATACCCATCTGGGTAGCAGAGCTACAAGCTAGCATACAGACTAGCATACAAGCTAGCGCAACAGCTATCCAACAAGCTAATGCAATAGCTAACCAAGCTAACACGCAGAGCATTCGAAGCGACATCGACAGACTCAGGGAAGAATTAAAGAAGGGTCAGGACGAGCTCAGAGAAGAAATAAATAAGAGACTCGAGACAATTGATGGAAAACTACAGGAGCAAGAGAAAGATATAAGGATGCTAGAAGGAAGGACAGCTGAAACGGAGGAATGGAATACAGAAATACAAGAAATTCTAAAGGCGACGCTCGAACAACAAAATATGTTGAGAGAGAAGCTAACGGACTTGGAGGGGAGGTCGAGGAGAAATAATATACGAATATGGGGACTGAGAGAAGGAATAGAAGTAGACTCGATGACCAAATATGTAGACAACCTAATTCGAGGAAAACTGGAAGTGCCAGATCTCGCCAAGATAGAGATTCAAAGGGCACACAGGACCCTAGCGCCGAAGCCACAGATAAACAGACCACCGAGAGCAGTTATAGTTAATTTCTTGAAATTCAAAGTCAAAGAAAACATTCTCAGAGCAGCCTGGCAGACGAAGATGGAGGTGGAGGGACAGAGAATAACCTTCGACCATGACTATTCAACAGAGGTGGCTGTAAAGCGTCGGAGCTATGTTCAGATAAAAAAGACTGAAAGAGAAAGGAATCAGATTTCAATCACCAATGACCACGCTGAAGGTTCATTGGAAAGAAGGCATGAAGGTGTACAACGACGTGAGGGAAGCGACGAGGGACATGGACCGGAGAATGAGAATCTGTTTTATAGTTCTTTCAAACAGAACCTTAGAAGAGGAGTAGCTATACTAATTAAGAACACAGTGAAGTGTAAAAATATTTATTTGAAACAATCTTTGATATCATAGCGATGGAAGGGGAAGGGGTCCTAATCTGTACAGGTGATTTTAATGTAGTACTGAACTATGACATAGACACGACAAGCACAAAGAAATGGAGGACAAACATTAGCAAATATATGAATATAGAGACATAGAAGCGTAGCTAACAACGCTAACGAAGAAAACAGCGAGCGTAACGGAGCTCACGCTAACGACGCTAATAGCAAGAATACCGGAGCTCACGCTAACACTAGCGAAGCAAACAGCTGGCATGCCGGAGCTCACGCTAATGCTAGCGAAGCACACGCTAACGACGAGACGACGAGGAAAACAGAGCCACTAGCGACACGGCTGGCAAACACGACCCAGACCGAGCGAACGGCTAACAGCGAAGAGACTATCATGCGCCGAGAACGTCGCGGTAGCCAACGCCGAAGGTACGGGACCAGCGTTAACATGCCGGCTACTGAGAAGGCTAACGAGGCTTCACCAAGGCCACAGGACTGTGGAAAGAACCGGCAGACTAGGCCTAGCCCAAAAACAAACGGCCCCAAAACTGTTGGAAAGAAAAATGCTAACCTCACACAGAAAATAGACTGCATACTGATTGGAGATTCCATAACAAGGTATGTGGAGATGGCAAACACAGAAAATATCTGTCTAGACAATACAACTGTGAAAGAGCTAGCCGAAAAACTTCCAACACTAATCAGACCAGGAATAACAAAAATTGTCATTCACTCTGGATCGTTTGACATCCTGCGAAAGAAGACTGGCACAGAGACTTTGAAAGACGATTTCACACGTTTAATGAACACACTAGACAAACATCAGTCTGTGTACACAAACACTGATGTGTCCATCAGTGGACCAATTGCATGCTTTCGCAGAGGACAGGAAGCATTCAGTCGACTCCTAAATTTTAATTCATGGTTAGGGGCTGCATGTCTCGTACACGGCCTGAAATTCATTGACAACTTCAATGTTTTCTGGAATAACCCAGAACGTTTTCAAAGAAATGGCTTCTTCCCAAATCGCTTAGGTTCAAAGCTCCTATCAGCAAACATGCGTCATGCCTTGATGGCCTCCAAGAATATTAAGCTCATACCAGCACGAGAGATAGTCATGAAGGACACAATCTCACCACGAAGTACAGCACAAGACGTCCCGTCCCCGTCCCCGTCCCCCATATCACACAAGGCCATCTCGTCTGATCAAATGTCCCCGAAAGCACAGTGCAGTCAGTACGGTACAGTATAGCACAATTACCATGCCATCTCTTAAAACATACAAGTAATCATAACTAGCCAATGGCATGGTGAAAAATATACGCCACCAATGCGTTTACCTGCTATTAACCTCAGGGCCATCACGGTCAAACCAAAGCAGACCTCCTCTAAAGAAGTCCAACAAATAAAATTAGCTTTCCTAAATGTCAGATCACTGAATAATAAAACATTCTTAGTAAATGATCTGATTAAAGAAAATAACTTAGATTGCATCTGCCTAGTAGAGACATGGCTAAATAATGACACAGCTACATCAATAATGATAGAAGCTTGTCCACCAGACTATAACTTTTTTCAAATACCCAGAAAAAATAAAAGGGGCGGAGGAGTTGCAGCAATCTTCTCCTCAAAACTCTTGTTTAGAATCACAGAACTAGGCGAGTTCATGTCAATGGAATATCTTGCCATTGAACTAAAAACAGAATCAACTATTATTGTCACAATATACCGCCCGCCTAGACACTCACCAATATTTATACAGGAGCTCTCTGAACTGATCTCACTATGTGTTACCGGATATGATAAGGTGATCCTAAATGGAGACCTGAACATCCATTTTAATAAGAAAACAGACTCCAAAACTATGGAACTAAAAAATCTACTGGATAGCTTTGACCTAATACAGCATATAACAAATGCAACTCACCGGCTTGGGAATACACTAGACTTAGTTATAACAACAACTGGGCTAAGCATAACAAATATCTCAATAACTGAATTACCTCTCTCCGACCATCACTGTATATTTTTTGATACTCAAATAACCCTTACTAAAACAAAAAAATAAATCATAGTTAAAAAGAGGCTCCTAAACGACAAAGCTGAATCAAAGTTCATTGATCTTATCAGACTACATGAACCACACAATCATGACAGCTCTCTAAATGAAATGGTAGAAAATCTCAATGATGCAATGTCATCTATATTAAATTCTGTCGCCCCATTAAAAACGAAAAAGAAGAAAACTAGAGCCTCGCCCTGGTTAAACTATAATACGGTCAACGAAGAAAAAAGGAAATGTCGTGCAGCGGAGCGAAAATGGAGAAAAACAAAAACCACCATATGCTGTGATATATACAAAGATGCTTTAACTGCTTATAATAAAACCATCCGCTTAGCAAGGAAAGATTACTTCTCTAAAATCATTACAGAAAATGCTGGAAACTCCAGAATCCTCTTTTCCACTATTAATGTACTACTCAACACTGCCCCTACACCTCCTCAGTCATCAACGGTTAAGTGTGAAGAACTTGCACTATTCTTTAACAACAAAATAACCTTGATCAGGGCCAGCATTACTCATGATGGAAATAAAGTTGATTGCGGCAAACCGTGCAATGTAACCATGAGAAGTTTCACATGCATCACATTAGATGTACTCTGCAAAACTGTCTCAGAATGTAACTCCTCCACCTCAGACATTGACCCTATACCTACAGCTTTCTTCAAACGGGTATTTAATAGTGTTTCAAGCCCTGTGCTAGATATCATAAACACTTCCCTTAGGACTGGTATTTTCCCGGATGCCTTTAAAACAGCAGTTGTAAAGCCATTACTAAAAAACTTGGATAGTAATGAAATGGCAAATTATCGTCCAATATCCAACCTACCATTCATTAGTAAAGTACTTGAAAAGATAGTTTCAGTTCAAATAAATTCCTTTCTTGAAGAAAACAACATCTTAGAAGAATTTCAGTCAGGATTCAGAAAATATCATAGCACTGAAACTGCCCTCACCAAAATAATCAGTGACCTCAGACTAAACTCTGACGAGAATAAGATCTCCATCCTTATCCTGTTAGATCTCAGTGCAGCATTTGATACAATCGATCACGATATTCTAATCGATCGTCTTGAAAACCATGTCGGTTTCTCAGACCATGTGCTGGGCTGGTTTAAAACATACATCAGAGGGAGGAAATTCTATGTTAAACTAGGAGATCACATGTCTGATATATACGACAACAACTATGGAGTTGCACAAGGGAGTTGCTTAGGTCCTTTACTCTTCTCCCTTTACATGTTACCGCTGGGTGATATCATCAGAGAACATAATGTAGATTTCCATAGCTATGCGGATGATACACAACTGTACATATCTGCTGAACCAAATGATACAGCGATTAGCTCCATTACAGACTGCTTACTGGCAATAAATAAATGGATGAGTAAGAACTTCCTGAAACTAAACGAGAACAAAACTGAAATTCTAATTATCGGCTCCAAAACTAAAAAAGAAACATTAATAAAGAACCTGGGGGGACTAACCCCTTGGATCAAATCTGAGGTCACTAGTCTTGGGGTTATCATAGATTCAGAACTGAACTTCAATTCTCATATTAGCAAAGTGACGAAAACATCGTTCTTCCATCTCAGAAATATAGCAAAAGTACGACCATTTATTAATCAGAACGATGCTGAGAAGCTAATTCATGCATTCATATCTAGCCGGTTAGACTACTGTAATGCACTTTTCACAGGTCTCCCTAAGAAAACCACAGAGAGGCTTCAGCTAATCCAAAACTCTGCAGCCCGACTGCTAACTAGAACCAAAAGGAGAGAGCACATTAGTCCAGTCCTAGCCGCTTTACACTGGCTTCCTGTAACATTTAGAATTGACTTTAAGGTCCTTCTCCTTACATACAAAGCTCTAAATGGACAGGGACCTAGCTACATCGCCAACACTCGAATAAATTACACACCAGCAAGAACACTGCGATCATCAGCTGCTGGACTACTAGAGGCTCCCAGAAGCAGTCAAAAGAGGATCGGTAATGCAGCCTTTATCAACTATGCCCCAAAACTATGGAACAAACTACCCCAAAACATCAGGGAAGCCAACTCGCTAGACATCTTTAAAAGACAGCTTAAAACCTATCTCTTTGCTCAGGCATTTCACTGATAGATATCTGCTACCACCTAGTGGCAAGAGGAAACATCAGGGATATCCTGACACAACTTGTATTTATTCTTACCCTGCCTACTCTTTTACACTGCCTATCAAATTCATGTGTCGGTTATTGCACTTTTTACTTCTTACTGATGACTATTTTTAAACTGAATCATTTTAAACTATTCTTATTATTTGCTAGATCCAAATGTGAAACACTGATTATTTATGACTATTTTTAAACTGAATCATTTTATTCTTATTATTTGCTAGATCCAAATGTGAAACACTGTGATTATTTGTTCATGAATTACAGGAGTATTACTGAATAGAGAGCCTATTAGGATGCTAGATCCTAATGTGAAACACTGTGATTTGCTATGCTCGCTCATGCCTGTATTTTTTATGTCCGTTCTATTTTATAATTTTTTGACTATTTTTAAACTGAATCATTTTAAACTATTTTTACTATTTGTGTTACTGAAAACTGTAAGCGGAGAGCCTATTGGGATGCTAGATCCTAATGTGAAACACTGTGATTCTACCTGTCTATCTTTTTATGCTCGCTTATGCCTGTATTTTTTGCTGTTGTGAAGCACTTTGAACTGCAACCTCTGTATGAAAAGTGCTATACAAATAAAGTTATTATTATTATTAATATACAAATGGCAGAATTAGGAATCATGGATATATGGAGAGAAATGCACACACTAGATCGAGAATACACACATTAATTGCATCCACACACAACATATTCAAGGATAGACTATTTTCTCATGACAACAGAGGGCAGATACAGGGTAGAAGACTGCAGTAGTTTAGTAATAGGGGTGACGGACATATCAGATCATAGCGCAATATATCTGACAGTGAATCTTAAAAGTAGGCGGAGAAATACAGTTTGGAGACTGAATGTAGGACTATTAAATAACAAAGGTTTGGTTACAGTAATGAAGTAAAAGGAGACATAATTAGATACAGAGAAGAAAATTATATGGGATGCACTAAAGGTAGTAATACGTGGAAAATGTATATCAAAGACGGCATTACTCAAGAAGGCCCGAATAGAGACATACCAGAACTTGATAAAGAAACTGAAAGAATTAGAGAAAGAACACCAAAGCTCAAAGAACCAAAAGACACTTAGAGAGGTAAAGGAAGTTAGAGGAAAGATAACTGCTGACAGAAATAGAGAAGAAAGCTAGATACATGAAACAGACATACTATGAAGGAGGACCGAGAGCGACCAGATTTTTAGCTAGATGAATCAGGACACAACAAAAACTGAACACAATACACACAATAAGGGACACGAACACAAACAAAATACTAAGAGAACCAGCTGAAATAGAGAAGACATTTGAAGAATACTATAAGAAACTATACACACAACCGATAGCGGCAGGAGAAGAGGAGATAGAGAAATGTTTAGGAAAATTAGATCTACCATCGATAGGGAAGGAAATGAACGAAATATTAAACGCAGAGATTACAGAAGTGGGGAACGCGATCAGTAAAGTAAAGAGCAGTAAGTCACCGGGTAGCGACGGATTCCCCTCTGAATTCTACAAAACATTTAGACAGGAACTGAGCCCCATATTAGAAGCAGCATTCAGACACACGATGAAAGAAGGCACAATGCCACCTTCATGGAAAGAAGCCATAATTACTACAATTCCAAAAGAAGGGAAAGATAGAGAACTATGTAGCAGTTTCAGACCTGTGTCCATACTTAATGTAGATTACAAGATGTATACATCAATAATATCCAAAAGATTTGAGACATTTATGACAGATATTATAGACGAGCACCAGACCGGATTCATTAAAGGAAGGCAGACACAGGATAACATAAGGAAGACAGTGCAGGTGGTAGAGGAGATACAAAAGGAAGGAGGAAGTGCAGTATTAGTTAGCATAGATGCAGAAAAAGCATTCGACAGTGTAAGCTGGATATTTCTATATAAAGTATTGGAGAAATTTGGATTAGACAAAAACGCTATGAAAACAATTAGGGCATTATATCAAGAACCGACGGCAAGGATTAAGGTAAATGGTAGTCTGACGGACCGGATTAAACTAGAGAGAGCTACCAGACAGGGTTGTTGTCTTTCGCCGACGCTCTTCGGTGTATTCATCGAACCACTGGCTCTACTAATTAGACAGACCAAAGACATCAAAGGGGTGGAGATAAGGGGAACAGAACATAAATTGGGACTGTTCGCAGACGATGTGATAGTATATATGAGGCAACCAGACATAAGCTTTCCGACACTGATGGATTTACTGACAGAATATGGATATTACTCAGGGTATAGACTCAACGTGACGAAGACACAGACTTTAGCACTGAACTACACGCCAACAACAGAGATCAAAGAAAAATACCAAATTAAATAGGACATGGACAGGATCAAGTACTTAGGGGTGAACATTACAAGAGGGGTAGAGGGGCTATACGAGGCAAACTATACACAGATTAATCAGAAAATCAAGAGAGACCTAGAAAGATGGACAGTAATGCCCCTAGATTTCAGCTCAATGATCGAAATCATTAAGATGAACATATTACCAAGGTTATTATACCTATTTCAGTCTTTACCTATATTAATACCACAAAAACAGTTCAGGGAATGGGATAGACGGATATCAAGATTCATTTGGGGGGGGGGGGGGGGACCAAGGATAAGATATGTGACTCTACAACTACCAAAGGAGAAAGGAGGAATGGCAGTACCCAGTTTAGAAGGCTATTACCATGCAGCACATCTTAGGACAGTAGCATGCTGGTGCAATGTGAATTATGAAGCCAAATGGAAAGATATATAAACCAAAAGAGAGGGATTCAAAGTGCAGGCACTAATAGGAGATAGGGAGCTGTTCAGAAGACAGGAACAACTACTGGACCCAATTACCAAATTCACTATAAACATATGGAACACAATAGTAAAGAAATACAAGCTAGAAAAATAATCCAAGATACTGAGATGGATAACTGTAACACTTCCCCCGGTCCTGTGGGACCAACCGGCAACCCTCCGCCCGGTTCGGTTGGTCCAGGACTCAGACACTCACAACCCCCCATCAATACCCTTCACAACATAACATTGGCAACCGGTGGGCTGAGCCAGATGTGGCAGATCTGGCATCAGCTCACACACCTACTTAACATTCTCATCTGCCATTTATATTTGTTATGTTCTTTGTCTATGTTGTCATTGTTGTTTCCATTGTGTTAGTTTTGTGTTCCCCTGTCTGTGTTTTGTAAATATGTTTTAGTCTCGTTTGTCTCAGTTTGTACAATTGTTATTGTTCCCCCTGTGTGCTCTGTATTCTGTTAGTTCTGTCTACCACACCTGTGTCCTGTTAGTAATTACCCTCTGTGTCTAATTAGTGTTTGTATTTAAGTGTTCTGGGCCAGCATACACTTGCTGGTTCATTGTTAAATGTTACCTGTGTTTGTCAGTCGTGTATTGTATCCTGTCTTGTGAAAGTAAACACTGTATCGTCACCACGTCGACTCCTGTCTCATCTCTCATCGTATTCACTCTGCCACCTGGGTTCACCATGCCAAAGAAGCACACTCGTAACAGATAACACACGACAACAAATTCAAACCAGGGATAGACGACCATGGGTTCAAAAGATGGGAACGGGGGGGTATAACAGCAATATGTACAATGATAGAAGGAGGGGAGATGCAGACTCTACAAAAAAATTTAAGAAAGATTCTGACTAGAGAATAGAGACCACTTTAGATATTTACAGATTAGAGATTACTATAACAAAGAAATAAAACAAGACAGAGACAAAGAACAGAATGGGGTAATTAGGATAATGGTAAAATCATATGAAAGAAGGAAGGGGAGGGTTATATCAGCACTATATCAGGCAATAATGTACAGTAAGGGAATTACAACCTTGTATGTAAAAGAAAAGTGGGAGAAAGAGTTAGAAATAGAGATAACAGAGGAGGAATGGTATAACACATGTAAGATACAACAATCAACCACAGGATCAAGGATATGGAGGGAGTTTGGGTGGAAAAACATAATTAGATTCTTTATAATGCCAGAAATACAGGGCAATTACACACCAGCACAGACACCATGTTGGAGAAAATGTGAACAAGAAGTAGCAAACCACACACATATTCTGGGGATGTCAGAAAATAAGAAACTATTGGGAAGAGATAGGAGAGATAATAAATGAAATAGTAGGATATGAAATACCCCAGACAGGTCTAGTACTATACTGATTGATTGAAAACTTTATTAACAGATTGCAGAATGGGTACAATACAGTACAGCTCAATACACACAATTGTTAAGGGGATGCAGACCAGAGAAAGACTTTCGTCTTGTTTACATCAGGGTCCCCCATTTTCAATTAATCAGGACATATATGACATACATGACATACAGATAGACAGTACTGCTACATCTATACATTTATGACATACCAGATTTGCAAATACAGTACTGTTTGTGATACAAAAATAGTCCAGAAAAGAGAGTATATACATTTGACGTAAAAACTGTACATTGGAGGAGGTTGGGTAGGTGGGGTGGGGTTGGGTGGGTGGGGGCGGGGCTGTACATTGGAGGTGGTTGGGTGGGTGGGGTGGGGGGTTGGGTAGGAGGGGTGGGTGGGGAACACTGTACAAGCAAAACTGTACATTGGAATATTGACAAAACCATACTTGGTCATTTACTGTACATTGGAGGGGGTTGGGTTAGGACATTTACAGGGGCCAGTTTCGAATTGCAGTCTCCCATAGGTGTTCTTTGAGAGTGGTTTTGAAAGTGGGTAGTGATTCACATTCCTTTACAGCTTTGGGTAGGGCGTTCCACATTGATGTGGCATAATTGCGAAACGGGGGGGAACTTGTCACAGAAAGACATTCAGGGAGAAGACAAATATTTGATTAAGATACTATTAGTAGCAGCCCAGAAAGCACTGACTAAGCTGTGGTACAGGGTAGAAGCACCAACGAAGGAACAATGGACAGAGATAATAGAGGGGATACAGGAAATGGAGAGAATCACGCATATGCTGAGGCGGCAAGAGGAGAAATTTGAGTCAAAATGGGAAAAGTGGGAGGAATATAGGAAGAAGAGGAACGACATCACAGAAGGATGAAAAGAAAACAAGAGAATAAATTGAAATGTAAATAAAAAATGTAAAGATAGAAATTAACAATGAACCCATGTCACACCCTGTCTTTTATTTCAGTTTTCTTTTTGATATTATATAAATAGTCTGTTTAATAGTATTGTAAATTTTGTATGTGTATTTTGTACCTGTATGTTTGTAAAAAAATATAAAAATAACTACCACCAGTTAAACTTTACATTAAACAATATACTGTACTAATAGCAGTAACCACACCATACCACCAGTCTGTCTGTCTGTCTGTCTATCTATCTGTCTATCTATCTATCTATCTATCTATCTATCTATCTATCTATCTATCTATCTATCTATCTATCTATCTATCTATCTATCTATCTATCTATCTATCTATCTATCTATCTATCTATCTATCTATCTATCTATCTATCTATCTATCTATCTATCTATCTATCTATCTATCTATCTATCTATCTATCTATCTATGTTCTCTTATTGTGCAAATAAACCTTTTTCAAAGCGTTCTCATTTTCTGTATGTCTTTGTGCACGCTATTCTTCAGATTATTATTATTATAATTTTTGTTTTAGAAATTATACTTTGACACTGTCAATGACATCTATGCATCCATCCATCTACTGTATCCACCAATCCAGGGACAGTGCTAGATGTTAGTGCATGCAAGCTAAAACAAAAGCAAAGCATGCCACACTGACAGTACACACACACACACGCACACACACAACACACACACACACACACACACACACACACACACACACACACACACACACACACACACACACACACACACACACACACACACACACACACACACACACACACACACACACACACACACACACACACACACACACACACACACACACACACACACTATAGCCAATACAGTAGTTGATATCCTGGTTGAGGTTTTAATCAGGACAACATATACATCATCATCATATCCTGTTCACACATATCCCTGTACATGAATAAACAGGATGTTCTGAATGTTCTTGTGGAATCTCACACAGCACTAGAAGCCCCTGTACGGTATGTCTGCATATCAGCATATCCCAGTTATCATACTCACGTATCTCATCGTCAGGAGGACGTGAGATTATCTCAGTGATGGTAAACAGGGATATGGCCTCTACAGGGTACTCCTGTGTCCCGACTGAATTATTAAAGCTCATGTTAACAAACTTCTCAGCGGTCTTCGCCCACATTTCACAAACATTCCAAGACGTCTCAAAGCACATGACCTCGAGACGCTGCAGCGGCGGAGACGAAAAGAGAAGGGAAAGTAGAGAAACAAGTCACAAGTGTTCAAAACAAGTGCTACTGTTTTTATATTGAGGAAGCCATGTTGGCTGGTAGTTCCATATTAACCCTTTCACTACTACACTACAGAAGGTTAACCTTTCACTGCCACACTACAGAAGGTTAACCCTTTCACTACCACACTAAATAAGATTTCACTACCACACTAAATAAGATTAAGCTTTCACTACCACACTACAGAAGGTTAACCTTTCACTACCACACTACAGAAGGTTAACCATTTCACTACCACACTACAGAAGGTTAACCTTTCACTACCACACTACAGAAGGTTAACCCTTTCACTACCACACTACAGAAGGTTAACCTTTCACTACCACACTACAGAAGGTTAACCTTTCACTACCACACTACAGAAGGTTAACCTTTCACTACCACACTACAGAAGGTTAACCCTTTCACTACCACACTATCAATCAATCAAATCCTTTATTTAACCAGATAAGCATCATTGAGATTAAAATCTCTTTTTCAAGAGCGATCTGGCCAAGCAAGGCAGCAGAAAGTTTAAACATAAAAAAGAACATCACAATAAAATACAGATAAAACATTTACATCAAGCTCCAATTTCAGGCAAGTTATCAAACAGGCAAATGATCAAACACAGTTGCACTGACCAAGGGAACTGAGTTCGTAGGATTTTAAAATGGCTTTGAATTCTCCGAGGGTGACCAGTCCTGGTAATTTTAGGTCCTCCTGTATCTTGTTCCAAGATGAAGGAGCAGCATATTTAAAAGCCCTTTTTCCCAATTCAGTTCTCATATGGGGAACTTCCAGTGTTAGAACAGCTTGAGAACGAAGGGCATACTTATATTGCTTTGTGCACAGAAGCACACTTAGGTACGAGGGAACCAGTTTAAGCAGAGCTTTGTGCACCAGAGAGAGCCATCGAGAAAATCGTCGTATTTGTAGAGATGGATAACTTACAATGGTATATAGGGTGCAATGGTGCACTCGATTTCCACATCCCGTGACAAAGCGTAAGGCAGAATGGTATACAGTATCAAGCTTTCTAAGGTACTGATCAGGTGCATACATATAGAGTAAGTCACCATAATCGAGTAGTGGTAAGAAGGTGGTCGAGATCAGGTGACTTCTCACTTTAAGTGAAAAACAGGACCCGTTTCTGAAAAAGAAGCCGAGTTTAAGCTTCAGCTTTGACACAAGTTTGTCTGTGAGATTTAAACGTAAGGTTCTCGTCCACTGTAATGCCTAGATATTTGTAGGAAGCAACCCTTTCGATGTCAGTCCCTCCAGCAGTAACAAGTGTGGGAAGATCAGCTGGGAGTCTCTTCCCATTTGAGAAGAGCATAAACTTTGATTTGCCAGCATTTAACACTAGCTTAAGCTGGGTAAGATGTGACTGAACAATGTCAAAGGCAGATTGCAAGAACTCCATCGTTTGCACAACACTGGGAGATGAGCAATAAATTACTGTGTCATCAGCATAGAAATGGTTACAGAAGGTTAACCTTTCACTACCACACTACAGAAGGTTAACCTTTCACTACCGCACTACAGAAGGTTAACCTTTCACTACCACACTATATAAGATTAAGCTTTCACTACCACACTACAGAAGGTTAACCTTTCACTACCGTCTGTAGTGTGGTAGTGAAAGGGTAAACCTTCTGTAGTGTGGTTGTGAAAGGGTTAACCATTAACACTTTCAATGCCAATGACGAGATATGTCGTTTGTTCATGCCGACCGTTCATTGCCAACAATGAGAGATCTCGCTTTTTTTTTATTAGCGATTTGAATTCATATTTCATCAATCTAGTCTCACGTTAGTGCTGCAAACTCTCTCTGACCTCCATTGGGGAAATACCGCCCCCTATCATCTCCCTGTGGTACTGCACCCCTTTGGAATGGATTGAAACTAAACACATGGGGGGGGGGGGGGGAATCCAGCTTCCTCATTTTACTTCTCGGGCAAGCCACCGGGAGGATCAGATTCATTGCAGAGCCCCAAAACAGCGTGGAATACATATTTCCAGTACCCAGCCTTGGATCAATAAACACGATCGATATTTGGAATGGCGATCAGGAATTGGAATAATCTTTTTGGAGAACATCTGATCTGAGGTAAGGAATCTATTTTACCAGTCTTAGGATAATCAGATCTTTTTTCACAGAGATATCAACGTGTGCCCTATGTGTGTGTGTGGCTGTGTGTGTGTGTGTGTGCTGATCAGGAAATGAGAGAATAGATTTTTCAGCTCGCTTCTATAGCGTGCATAAGTACACATATACTATCGATAATCTAGCGTTTATTTGAAAACGATTCATAAATAGGCCAAAAATTACAACGTTTTTTGTGTATTCCAGTAAAGGCCGATTATCACAGAATCTTTATATTTTCCTGAAACTTAAAAAAAAACTAGCGTTTTTCAAAATGGTATAAAACGGAAATGAACCGATTAAAAAACAATCCGTTTCGACAATGTTGACTGCAAACAAGTCATTGATAAGCGACGGCCAGATTAGACACATAGCCATAATTTAAGACATAGTTTATGCGTTTGCAAATATGAGAGCTCTATCATTGAAGTGGGTGGCGGCATGGAAGCACTAAATCGTGCACCGAGCTCCGGCATTGAAAGCGTTAAGTCACGTGGCAGTGAAAGGGTCAACCTTCGGTGTCGTCGCAGTGAAAGGGTTAACCCTTTGGTAGTGTGGTAGTGAAAGGGTTAAAGGGTAAGTTCAGAATGTTTTACCCCTATAGCCCCTGTTTCTTCCTAGATAGCTACAGCTGAGTCCTCTCCCAGCACTGGATCAATGCTGAAAGCTACTCCACGGTGCATCCAGTATGAAGAACAGCATGGGTTGTGCTGAGAAAGGACTCTACTGATCAACAACATCACTGTTAAGTAGGACTCTGGGTTAACTAGGGCTATGGGTCCAAGATTCTGAAATGAGCCTTTAATGAAATATCTCAGTTTGTCAGTCTGTCTAAGTAATTGCACATTTTTAAAAGCTTTTAACGTTTACTCACAGCTGTTTTCTTAACCTGTTAAGTAACTAAGTTTTGTGTTTTTCTCAAGAGAGTATCTGCAACTACCCTCTTTATTTTGATCTTAGCGTTTGTCGAGTACTTTTCCAGTACCTTTATTTATTTATTTTTTGCACAAATCTCTCCAACATTCCAAACATCTCTTTCCACATCATCATATTCGATTTCCAGGATTTGTCTTTTTCTTTTTTGTAAGAACATACAAAACATGTAAAGGACTCATACAAATACATTAATAACTGACAAGGAAAATAAAAAAAGACTTACGAAAAAGGAAACATACTATACTATACATTATGCGTATACATCCCTGATATATATACCTTGCATGTAGACCGAACTACCTTCGAGCAGGTATGTGCTGCATCCTCTATCGGGATGCCACCCTTCTCCATATTGCATGTGAGAGAAAGCGCCCCAGACATATGCAGTTGTGCATGATAACATGCATGCACGCATGTCTCCGACACATGTATGTGGGTACGTGTATCACGTAAGCATGTGTACATGCCTCATATGTGTGTGTGTGCATCTTCCTGGTATGTGACTGTACTCCTATCTCTTGTGTGTGTTTCGTATCCATGTGTGCCTCTGCCCCCTATGTGAGTGTATATCTTAGATGTGTATATATATGTGCGTCTCAGCTACGTATGTGTGTGTCTCCTATATACATGTGTATCCCCCTTATGTGTCAGTGAAAGCTTATATTTCAACTATGTGTATATGTAAGTATGTGTATGCCTATTTCCTATAAATGAGTATGTGCATGTATGTGTGCCCCTGATGTGTATACCTTATCCTTGTGTATATGAGTGTGTGTAAACCTATTATGTACACATATGAATATGTGTATCCTAGATACTTGTATGCGGCTATACCTGCGCACATGTGAGTGTGATAGAGACAGTGACCGTTCCATAGACACACCATCCGGACATAAAATATATGTACATATATACACAATACATTATAAAGCACACGTACCATCAGATCAAATCCCCTTTTTCATATTCATCCTTGATAATATTGTAAACCCATCTTAATCATTTGTCCCCAGACCGTTCAGTCAGGTGTAGAAAACTGTCCCATACCTCAGCGAAAATATCCTCTCTCCCTGCGACTCTATACGTCACCCTTTCATATGATGCTGTCCGGAACATTAGTTCCATCCATTCTTTAAAAGTAATATCAACAGGTGATTTCCAATGTCGTAATGCAATTCTACATCCTGATATCATGGCCATTCTATACCACATTCCCCGGTATTTAGGCAGTTTAATCCCCTTCGGTACTATACCCAAAACACATGCCATTGGGGCGTTATTTATCTTCACATTCAAGACCTTACTTAGGAATATCACAATTTGATCCCACATTTTCCGGACCTTCTCACATTCGTACAACATGTGCAGTAAAGTGCCTGTCTCCTTCTCACATCTCCAGCAGATGTCACTGTCCCTTAATTTCAGTCTGGCCAGTTTACTAGGCGTCCAATAGCTTCTGTTCAACACTTTGTAAAAAATAAGTTGTGATTGCGCCTCCCTAGAGAATTTACTCCATTTGGACACCAGTTTCTCCCACATTTCCTCAGTAATATCCTCACGTACATCGTTCTCCCAGCTCAATCTCAGACCCGCCAATTTGGGTGCATTGTATTCTCTTATAACATCATAAAATCTTGACGCACCGCCTTTCCTACGCCATCCTTTATAGAATATTTCTTGAATTGCAGTAATCGGGCCACACTTTGGTCCTCCTATTGATGACGATATACAATGTCTAATCTGTAGGAATTTATAAAAGTTTTTATTATCTATATCAAAATCCTCTTTAATATCCTCAAAAGGCAAGACCCCATCCTCCCCGGCTATATCCCCTAGTACATGTATCCCCCTTTTAATCCAATCGTCCCATATGACTGATTTCTTACCAATCTTTAGTTTCTTATTATACCATATAGAGGCTCTCGTAGTTAAATATGGGCTATCACCAGTCATTTTGTGCGATTGATTCCAAGTTTCCCTGATAAATGCCATTAAAGGGTTTTTAAAAGGTATAGGTCTGTCTGATTGTGTCAGGAAGGATTCCAGAGATGAGGGATATATCATTTCCTCCTCCATCTTGACCCAAGCAGGTGCCTCCTCAGACGAGTGATTCAGTTTGGAGAGCTGGGAGAGCGAGAATGCATAGTGATACCAGTCTAGTTTAGGCAGGGATAAGCCGCCATTTTCCTTTGCTGCATACATTTTGGCCCGTCCAAATAGCGGCCTTTTGCCCCCCCACAGATAAATATTAATGACTTTGTCATACTGTTTGAGTAATTGGGTCGGGAGAGTCAGCGGCAACATATATAGGATATAATTTAATTTGGGAGCCAATATCATTTTTACTAGGTTTATCTTTCCCAGGAGGGACATATTCATTTTGGCCCAATTCTGGGTCAGAGCACTAATGTGTTCGATTATAGGGGCAATATTGGTTTGCATCAACTCTTTCAGACCTGGGATCAGCTTTATTCCTAGGTATATCAACCCTGACGGCATCCATCTGTATTGCCACCCCCTTCTGATATCAGGGGGACAACATTTAGAGAGAGGCATTGCTTCTGACTTGCTCCAGTTGATTGTGTACCCAGATATTTCGGAGAAGGACTCGATAATAGTTCCAATGACCCCAGCTGCTGTTCGAGGATTGCTGGATACCAATAAGATATCGTCCGCATACAAAAATAATTTATGTTCTACCTGTCCCGCTATTATCCCTTTGATGTCCTGATTAGTCCTTAGTGCGATAGCAAGTGGTTCGAGGAAGAGCGCGAACATTTGGGGAGAAAGCGGAGAACCTTGTCTCGTCCCCCGCCCTAGGTTAAAGGGCGAGGATACGATCCCGTTGGTCAATACTGATGCCATCGGATTTGTGTATAACAGTTTTACCCACCCGGTAAACGATGGTCCGAACCCGAAGCGCTCTAGTGTGTGAAATAAGAATGCAAATTCCACCTTATCAAAGGCCTTTTCGGCATCCAATGAGAAGGCCACTGTAGGTTCTATATCATTCCTGACCTTCCACATTATGTGTAGGAGTCTGCGGATATTATCAGCTGAGTTTCTCCCCTTCACAAAGCCCACTTGATCTGAATGCACCAGAGTTGGTAATACATCTTCTATTCTATTCGCAAGTATCTTTGCCAATATTTTTTCTTCCAAATTGCTCAGGGATATAGGTCTATAGCTTCCACAGCATTGAGGGTCTTTGCCCTTTTTCTGTAGTAATGTAATAGTGGCAGATCTCAAGCTAGTGTATTTAGTTACTTATTAACCCCTTGACCTCCCTATCTTTTTGAACCACTTTCCTAAAACTATGAAACTTGCCTTCTATGTAGAGAGAGTCAAGACAAGGCAAGTCAAGAGTCACTTTATTGTCCCATCAGCTGGGAAATGTGTCTTGGGCTTACTCACTGCAGCCACAAACACATACATACAGACATGACGCAACTGACTCCAAACAAAGAAGATAAACAATATAAAAGATACAAAAAGGTACCTGCACAGCAGGATGTCTGGCAACACCACATATATATAGTATGACCAAATATCGATTATCGAATATCGATAATATTAAGACCAAATATCGATTATTCGATAATTGCTGGCCATTTATCTGGCGCTATTTAAAAGTTTAACTGAAAAGTGAAAACTGAATAAAGACATTTTTAAACCTGTTTAGTCTAGAGAGCATGGAACTCTAAACCTCCCAGAGGGCAGTAGCTCATACTCGGCATGTAAAACATGTTCCAATTCTATTGGCTTGCCTTAGTGTTACGAAGGATCAGATTAAACCGAATATATATATTTATTTATTGATATATATTGAATAGTATTTGTATATCGTTTGATATCCCTTGTATATTCCTTGTACATATACACGGAATATCCCTTTAGCCTACTATAGCCCATAATAGTTCATTCTCTTATTGGACAAAAGGACCAGGCGCCAGGGGACCAGCCCCTGACGTCAAGTTCAAAGGTACCGACGAGACATGTCCGTACTAGCCCCGGCTCCGCTCAGGGATACGGCTACCGAAATGAGAGTGGCACTATTTGTTCACCGTGCATATAAATATGGCGCAAGTAAATGTAGAAGACCCTTAGTCCTTTACCCTTCTACCCAACCTAGTAACAGAACGTGAAGCCTCACCCACGATACGACGTGCGGTGAAGTATGGCCTGTTTGGCCCTAGAATAGCATTGATACCTCGTGCGAATTAATAACTGAATTGTCAGAGTTTGGCACTGTACCGTCGAGTGCGACGTATTTCTATTAAGTAATAATAGTCTATCGTGTATGGTGCATCGTGCGGTTAGAGTTCTAAAGTGACCAGCATCTCCAACGCTTCCTCGTGTTATCTAGAGTCTTAACCAGGCTGGGCCGACCACATGGCGCCTTCATCCGAGGAGATCTAGACGAGGACCGAGGGACATGTACACTGGATTACCTACCCGACGACTGCTGAGCCCTATGCGGCTGGAATATATTTGCTTTGGTACTGTGATTTGTGGAGCGGATAATCGCCGACGCCTGTGAGTGTTGGATTTACCCCCGAGAGGAGTCAAGTTGAGTCGGCGCTCAGAGAGACTGAGGTCGCCTAGCTTCTTCTTCACTGTGGAGCTACAGCCTACAAGAGAACCAAGGTGTATTCATCTGCGGATCAAGAGTCTACTGCACTGTCTTCTGTACTTGAAGTCTCCCTAGATATCGTTGACCAGACGGTCTACTACCGACGGCTCTCCTACCCCCCCTGCCGGCTTACAACCGGGAGGACCCCTTCCAGAATATCCTGCTATATCATTAAGAGTACCATAGATCTAATTCCCTAAGAGCCAGGTTGTATACTTGCTTCCTGCGTAACCAGAGATTGGACATTCAGTGTTGATTTGCCTACGAGTACTCATTTGCCTTACAAGTGCATTCAAATCATAAATGTAATAGTAACTATCATATGTACCTTTTGCTATATTAAATATTTGATTATTACCTTTGTGTGGAACCGATTTCATTGTGGGAAAGTGTTCATCATATTTAGATATCGTGTACTGTATGGCCAGTAGTTAAAGTACATAAAGCGGTAGTGGTTTAATGATACCATACTTATCAATACAGTCAGGGAATTGTACCCCTCAGTTACAATTGGTCCTTCGAGCCGGAAAGTAATTAGTGTAATATTAATATAGTGGTATTAATATTGAAATGGCATATGATGAACACTCCACGAAACGGTCCTCCTAAAGTAGAACGCCCGCAGCGTAGACGACAGCCACCTCAGTACTTAGAGGATTACGCTGCCAGTATACTACCTAGCCTTCTACAAACGGTAAACGCGGTAAAAGTAGAAAGTAAAATTATGTCCGACCCTATCAACCAGGATACCCCGACCACAGAGGCCCTAGTGGGTTCTAATGTAACTGACCAAGCTCACGGTGGGGACCAGGAGGGAACTGACACGACTTTACCCCCCGCCAAGACCGAAGAAGTAGTCCCCGAAGAGCCCCGGGAGGAAGACAACCCTCCAGAGATGGAACTCTGCACGGAACAAGATGAGGAGAGCGCCGAGGAGATAGAGCTCCAGGACTCCCCGCAGGGGAACGCATCCCCAACGGGTACTGCCAGGAGCGGATCACCTCAACCAGCGTCTTCCCCCAGCGAGGCGGAGAGGATGCTGGCACAGGCGTTCCTCGCCAGCCTAGCAGCCTCTACGGAGCACGATCGACTCCAAGCACAGACGCTTAGCGAGCGCGAACAACTCCAAGCACAGACGCTTAGCGAGCGCGAACGCCTCCAAGCGCAGCAACGGGGCGACGAAGCGCGCATACGTCTGGAGATGAGACGCCTTCAGACGGAAGAGAATATGGCAAGAGACCGGGCCGACACCCAGCGTGCCGCTGCCGGTGCCCAAAGAGAAGCGGATCTCACCAAGCGCGACAGACTACAAGCCGAGCGCGACAGACTACAAGCGCAGCTAATGGAGCAGCTGATCACCAGGGCAACACCCCCTCCCTCCACAAGGGGTTCCAGGGCCTCGTCAAGACACGGGTCAAGGGCACCCTCCCCTAACCGATTAAGCGACCCTGAGCCCGACCACCAGAGAGAGCCTACACCCCCCTCCGAACTCCTTCCACGACCGGTCCAAGTGAGACCCAGCTACAAGGAAGGAACGGCGTACACCGCGGAGAGGCTAAATAGACGACTACAGGATCTAGATGACCTGGCAGAGGAAGAAGAGGGAGAAGAGGAGAGTCAAGCCCGACAGCAGCACATTACTCCACAGGACCAGGAGGTCCAGTACAGCCCAGGCTATACCCCCGCGGCTCTGCGCTACAGACCCCCGACTCTATTCACGGGTGAGCATGACGCACGACCAGTCCCGAGGAATAGTACCTGGACCAGCGGGCCATGGTACCCTGCCGGTACCAGCCCACCGAGAGGCGTAAGAGGAGACTCGCCCAGGAGGCCTCTCTTCCAACGCTCACCGATGTGCCAGCCATCCACGGCATCATACATTGGCACACCGACGTTTCCAGACTTCACCCATGAGAACCGAGCACAGTACACGGAGCTACGGATGTGCTTAGAGACAATGATGGTGGATGTAGCTGATGAACGCCACAAGTATGCTATCCTATTGAAGCACCTGAAAGTGCCCAGAGCGCACAACATAGCGCTGGCCTATGCCACCTCTACTACCCCATACACAGCGGCTCTAGCAGCACTAGACCAAAGATATGGACGTATATGGGATTACGTAATACAAGAGATAAGGCATATTGACCGCCTACCCCCAGCAACAGACAATCGCTCACTAGACGACCTGTCTATCAAAGTACAATCCCTGGTAGGGATGCTGGGGGCGCAACGAGAAAAGGGTATGCACGAACTATACGCAAACTCGAACGTCGAGAGGATTTTAGAGAAGCTGCCGCCCGCCCGACAGGAGCGCTTCAGGCGGCAAAGAGACCACCGTGATCCTAACGGTCCCGAGCCATCCCTCCTAGACCTAGCCGACTTCCTGGCGAGAGAAGTCACCAGCCTACGGTTGGATACGTTCGTGCGGAGCACACCAAGCTCCAGAGAGGGACCTAGGAGAGCAAACGATGGCCGAAGATCGGTGACTGTCATGCACCAATCAGAATCAGTACCGAGCAGCAAGAACCACAGTACCCCCTCGATGAAAGAGAAGTGGAAGATGGTGTGCCCGTACTGCGAAAAGGAACACTGGTTGTCACAATGTGACCTGTTCAAGAAGATGACCGCTGAAGAAGTGAGTCACTGGATAAAGTCCAACAGGCGCTGTTACCGATGTGCGCGCAGTCACATGGCAGCCGAGTGCCGCCTCAAGAAGAGGTGTAGTCGGTGTGACGGAGCCCACCTAGATGTCCTACACGACAGTAACAGAAGAAAGCCTGCACCATCCAGCAGCACAAAGGCAAGTGTTATGTACATTGACCCCGCTAGCAGCAGCGGCGCCCAGGTGCTCTTAAAGGTGGTCCGCGTAACACTGAGTTACCAAGATAAGGTCATGGACACTTACGCCGTCCTTGATGACGGGTCAGAGAAGACCCTTCTCCTCGCGTCCGCTGCGGCCCAGCTGGGGCTGCGGGGGAGCGAAAACCAGATGACGATTCGGACAATAAGAAGAGATCTAAAGACGATAAAGGGCGAGAATGTCTCCTTCACTATCGCAGCAAGCGGGCAGCCAGAGAGACGGTATAGGATTACTAATGCTTTCACCAGCCAAGAAATAGGACTATCGCAGTACACCTACCCCATCGCCAAGCTGATGGATAAATATGTGCACCTGCGTCAACTACCTATCCCGCTCATAGACGGTGCCACCCCGACCCTGCTGATAGGCTCCGACCATGCAGACCTCATAGTCCCGATAGACCGGGTCCATACAGGACCCAGAGGTTGTCCTGCAGCAGTCGAGACCCGCCTAGGATGGACATTACAAGGCCCCCTCGCCAAGTCTCTTAACCGAACAGCAGCCACTAGCTGCCTCCACTCCAGAGTGACAGAAGAAGACACCACTCTCCTGCAGCATGTCGAGAGGCTATGGACACTAGAGACAATGCCCTTTAAGAACGAAAAGAAAGACATTCGTTCTAAGGAAGATATTTACGCTATAGCCCTCCTCGAGCAAGGGACAAAGAGAGTCACAGTCAACGGAGTGATGAGATACGCAACTCCACTCCTGAGGCGAGAGGGAATGCCCACCTTTCACGCCACAAAAGAAGCGACTGAGCGGTATCTATTGAACACAGAGCGGCGCCTAGCCAGAGACCCCGCTCAAGAGGCTGTGTACCGCGCTGAGATTAACAAGCTAATCACAGCGGGACACATAAAGAAAATTGACATTAAAGAGGCCGATCAGACGACCAAATCATGGTACGTGCCGCACCACAAGGTCCACCACAACGGCAAGGATCGTATTGTGTTTAACTGCAGCTACCAGATCGGATCACAAAATCTGAATAAAGAGCTCTTGGCCGGCCCAACACTCGGCCCCTCTCTACTAGGCGTGCTACTACGCTTCCGCCAGGACAAGGTGGCTATCAGCGGCGACATCAAAGGGATGTTCCTGCAGGTGAGACTAGTGGAGGAGGACAAGCCCCTGCTGCGGTTCCTATGGAGAGAGAGGATCGGAGATGAGCACCCAGCCATCTATCAATGGGAAGTCCTCCCTTTCGGAACCACATGCAGCCCATGCTGTGCTACGTTTGCACTACAAAAACACGTCGCAGAGGACCCAGCAGCAGATGAAGAGGTCCGACAAAGTGTGACAAATAGTTTCTACGTGGACAACTGTTTACAAAGCGTCTCGACGCCAGAAGAAGCCGAGGCCCTCCTACTCAAGCTCCGCGCCTCCCTGATCAAAGGCGGCTTTGATCTCAGGCAGTGGGCCAGCAGCGACCCGCAAGTACTGCGCAGCCTCTCCCCCGAGGACAAGGCAGCGAGCAGCGACACCTGGATGGCGACCATCCCAGGAGAAGCCCAAGAAATGACACTAGGACTAGTCTGGCGCTTCAAAACAGACTCGCTCCATTATAGACACAAACCCCTGACCAAGGAGCAGGGAAGGTCGACGGCAATACCGACCACCAGACGGAGTGTATACAGAACACTCGCCAGACAATATGACCCGTTGGGATGTATTCTACCTTACACCACCAGGGCAAAGATGATTGTAAGAGCGCTATGGGACAAGGACCAGGGCTGGGACGATCCCATACCCGAACACCTTGCGTCCACATGGAGAGAGTGGGAGACGGAACTCCGCTCACTCCCAGGTGTTAATATACGCCGCAGCTACTTCCCACCCACAGTGAGGCCAGAGACATGCAAGATCGACCTGCACGTATTCAGCGACGCCTCCGAAGTAGCCTACGGTTCGGTGGCCTACTTGCGTGCCCGAGAGGAGGGAGGAGAAATACATACTGCTTTCATCCTGGCTCGCTCAAGAATAGCCCCACGAAAGCAACAATCTATCCCGCGTCTAGAGCTCTGCGCAGCCCTAGCAGGAGCGCAGCTCGCCACGTTAATCCAACGTGAACTCACCATCCCGGTGCAAAGAACAATCTTGTGGTCAGACTCCATGACCGTACTCACATGGATCCGGTCTGATTCGTGCAGATACAAGGTCTTCGTGGGAGTCAGAGTCACCGAGATTCAAGAGTTAACAGAAGTAGCGAGCTGGAGGTATGTGGACACCAAACACAACCCAGCTGACGTCATCACCCGGGGAATGTCCCTGGATGACCTCACCCGTCACAACCTCTACAGTGACGGGCCAGAGTTCCTCAAGCTCCCGGAAGAAGAGTGGCCTACACCCACCCCACGGGAGGCGAGTAAAGAGGAGGCCGAAAACAAGAAACCTATGTTCTGTGGATTGAACACACTCGTCTCCACAGACCCCGACATAGACGATTGCCTCACCCTACAGAGTGCGCAGCTAAAGACATTTCTGTGGCACCACCCAGAGGTTCAGCCCACGACTGACATTTCAGCAGCTGACTACGAAGAAGCAGAACTTCTTCTACTACAACGAGCCCAAAGAGACTCGTTCCCCGATGAGCTAGCCTGTCTACAGGGAGCAAAGCCCGTCCCATCAGACAGCAGACTGCTCCACCTAGCCCCCGAGAGCGACGCCCATAATCTCATCAGAGTGGGTGGTCGTCTGCGGAGAGCCCCAGACTTACCGGATGACGTCAAGTACCCGATAGTCTTGAACAGCCGACACAAGGTCACAGAGCTGATCATAAAGAAATACGACGAGGATGTGCACCACGCAGGGGCAGAGAGAGTCTTCGCGGAGATCAGACGTCGTTATTGGATACTGCAAGGGAGAGAAGCAGTGCGGCGCTTCCAGCGAACCTGTCTAGACTGTCGTAAGTGGCGAGCCCAGCCCAGTATACCCCGGATGGCTGACCTACCTCCCTGTCGCCTCCGACTCGGCGACAAGCCTTTTCACTCCACCGGTATGGACTGTTTCGGCCCGCTGTATATAAAGAAAGGAAGAGGAACCGAGAAGCGGTGGGGTATTGTATTCAAATGCATGACCACCAGAGCGATACATATCGAACTCCTTCCAACCATGAGCACAGACTCATTCCTTATGGCCTTCCGAAGATTCACATCACGGAAAGGAAAACCGTCTACATCATTGTCTGATCACGGGACAAACTTCAAAGGCGGAGAAAGAGAGCTGAGAGAGAGCTTCCAAGCCATGGGCCCAGAACTTAAGACCCACCTCGCTCCATCCCAGATTGACTTCCAGTTTAATCCCCCGAACGCAGGTCACTTCGGTGGAACTTGGGAACGAGAAGTACGTTCTATAAAGACAGCCCTGTACGCCGTGCTTGGGGCCCAGACCGTGGCGGAAGAAGTCTTAATGACAGTCCTCACGGAGATCGAGGGAGTATTGAACTCAAAGCCCCTCGGTTACATCTCAAGTGATGTAGCAGATGTCGACCCAGTCACCCCCAACACACTCTTGATGGGGCGGCTGGACCCCGCGCTACCCCAGACAATGTACAGGCCTGAAGAAGCGAACGGCCGAAGAATGTGGAGGTACAGTCAAGTACTGGCTGACAAGTTTTGGAACAGCTTCCTACTCCACTACCTACCGTCTCTACAGACCCGCCAGAAATGGGTGAAAGAGAGAGACAATTTGACAGAAGGAACAGTCGTCATGATTATCGACCAGTCACTACCCCGAGCTATGTGGCCGGCTGGCCGCGTAAGCAAAGTGATCACCGGTGCCGATGGAAAGGTCCGAGCAGCTGAAGTGCTCGTCCAAGGGCGGACCTACACCCGACCCGTGGCGAGGCTAATAGAACTGCCAAGGCTCCCTGATACCATCGATGACGACCATGACCCCATGACTTTGTGAACTGACTGACCCTCACAACGGACATTGAGTAGTGGACAGTGCGGTTAATCTGTCTCTGCTTAGCTAATTAGGTGGGACTAATTAGGGGGCGGCTGTTACGAAGGATCAGATTAAACCGAATATATATATTTATTTATTGATATATATTGAATAGTATTTGTATATCGTTTGCTATCCCTTGTATATTCCTTGTACATATACACGGAATATCCCTTTAGCCTACTATAGCCCATAATAGTTCATTCTCTTATTGGACAAAAGGACCAGGCGCCAGGGGACCAGCCCCTGACGTCAAGTTCAAAGGTACCGACGAGACATGTCCGTACTAGCCCCGGCTCCGCTCAGGGATACGGCTACCGAAATGAGAGTGGCACTATTTGTTCACCGTGCATATAAATATGGCGCAAGTAAATGTAGAAGACCCTTAGTCCTTTACCCTTCTACCCAACCTAGTAACAGAACGTGAAGCCTCACCCACGATACGACGTGCGGTGAAGTATGGCCTGTTTGGCCCTAGAATAGCATTGATACCTCGTGCGAATTAATAACTGAATTGTCAGAGTTTGGCACTGTACCGTCGAGTGCGACATATTTCTATTAAGTAATAATAGTCTATCGTGTATGGTGCATCGTGCGGTTAGAGTTCTAAAGTGACCAGCATCTCCAACGCTTCCTCGTGTTATCTAGAGTCTTAACCAGGCTGGGCCGACCACATGGCGCCTTCATCCGAGGAGATCTAGACGAGGACCGAGGGACATGTACACTGGATTACCTACCCGACGACTGCTGAGCCCTATGCGGCTGGAATATATTTGCTTTGGTACTGTGATTTGTGGAGCGGATAATCGCCGACGCCTGTGAGTGTTGGATTTACCCCCGAGAGGAGTCAAGTTGAGTCGGCGCTCAGAGAGACTGAGGTCGCCTAGCTTCTTCTTCACTGTGGAGCTACAGCCTACAAGAGAACCAAGGTGTATTCATCTGCGGATCAAGAGTCTACTGCACTGTCTTCTGTACTTGAAGTCTCCCTAGATATCGTTGACCAGACGGTCTACTACCGACGGCTCTCCTACCCCCCCTGCCGGCTTACAACCGGGAGGACCCCTTCCAGAATATCCTGCTATATCATTAAGAGTACCATAGATCTAATTCCCTAAGAGCCAGGTTGTATACTTGCTTCCTGCGTAACCAGAGATTGGACATTCAGTGTTGATTTGCCTACGAGTACTCATTTGCCTTACAAGTGCATTCAAATCATAAATGTAATAGTAACTATCATATGTACCTTTTGCTATATTAAATATTTGATTATTACCTTTGTGTGGAACCGATTTCATTGTGGGAAAGTGTTCATCATATTTAGATATCGTGTACTGTATGGCCAGTAGTTAAAGTACATAAAGCGGTAGTGGTTTAATGATACCATACTTATCAATACAGTCAGGGAATTGTACCCCTCAGTTACACTTAGAGTAGCCTGTTAAAGAATAGACTAGTATGTTGTTAGTGTCTTTGTTATTAAGTCGACTGTATTGTGATGTCTTGTTCTATGTATGTTTTGAAAAAGGAAAATAAAAACATTTATAAAAAAAAATAGACTAGTAGATAGAGAGGGAGAGAGAGAGATTAAGTGTATCTGTGTGTACTGCAGTGGCGGCTCGCCACCGGGGGCGCTAGGGCGCCGACCCACCTGTTAATTGAGAGAAGAAGAAAAAAAAACGTTTTAGTTTTTTGTTTTATAGCCCTATAAATAATATAAACATGTTTAAAATGAATAATATTTACTCATTTTAAGTATGTTTGTGTTTCCAATACACAATATAACTTAATTTTACAAAGATTAATAATAGTTTTCCTGAACAGGAAGTGACGATTCTGTCTGATATAGACCTTTTCATTACGTAGCCGCAGGCATTTCTCCTCGCCGTATTTCTCTCTGGGCTAGGCGCAATTGCGCCTGGAGTGCGCGTGCCCGCCGTGCACTGGTTCATCGCTGTATCCGTCGCAGCCACGCGCTTTGCGTTGAATATGATGTATTATGATGGAACTCGGGCGCTGGTTTGAAACGACCTAGCAAGCAGCCGAGCGTCTAAAAGCTCTCCGATTGGCCGACGCTGTACTTTCCGTAACCGCAGTTTGCAACATGAGTTTATGCTGTTGTTGTGTTGTGTGATGCAGATATTTGTCTTGGAGCGTGATGGCAAGTTCTTTCAACGGTTAG
Source organism: Notolepis coatsorum (assembly GCF_963971535.1). Taxonomy (NCBI): domain Eukaryota; kingdom Metazoa; phylum Chordata; class Actinopteri; order Aulopiformes; family Paralepididae; genus Notolepis; species Notolepis coatsorum. The sequence continues at coordinate 107,940,521 of NC_140165.1, forward strand.
GCTTAGGCACTCTTTCAAAGTTGGTTAAGGTTAGAGTTTGTCTTAGAGCATGGCGATAGAACACCAGGTAGTTTGCAGGCTGTTCGAGGCGGAAATGGACAAAGACACAGCTCTTCACTCACACAGTACTTGTTGGCTAACAACAAGCTATATATGGATGCAGTGTGGAGGGACATCGGACATGCATGGACAATGGATGGACATCAACACAGGCTGGATGGACAATGCCATGGAGTGGATATACTTTATCAACAAGCCAACAACAAGGTAGATTAGCGATCTTAACTCTAGTTTAATACATGATACGTTGTCTACTGATGCCGCATAATATCAACAGCTGATTCGTTGTAACGTGACAGCTTTCAGCTAACGTTAGCTACTGCTAGCTGTTAGCTCCGTTAGCTTAGCTGGCCACTTTTATAATTACTGCATGGAAACGGAGTAACGTTAACGTTTAAACGTTATGCCGAGGTCATACAATACTACAGTCGACATAAGGTTAACGTTACCCCGTTTCCATGAAGTGTTTAAATAGCAGCAATCTTGTTGAAAATGTAACTTTACTAAAATGCTCTCTCTCTCTCTCTCTCTCTCTCTCTCTCTCTCGCTCTCTCTCGCTCTCTCTCTCTCTCTCTCTAATTTCGCCGCGTGTGGGGCATAACCACTCAGACAATGAATGGTAACTTGTTTAAAATGACGAGCTTTACAAATGTGTTTATTATTGAATGGATCTGACATCATCTGAGAGAGAGAGAGAGAGAGAGAGAGAGCAGAGAGAGAGAGAGCGAGAGAGAGAGAGAGAGAGAGAGAGAGAGAGCGTGCGTGTTTGTGTTGGGCTATTGGAAACGTGGTTGCATTTGACTGACTGATCATATATTGATCGATGGCAATGGTGATAATATTCGCCAATGCGTGCCTTGTACATGTTTGCAAAATGTTTGGTATAGCGCCCCTAGTGGCGAAGCATCCACGAGCCGCTACTGGTGTACTGTGTGTGTACTGTGCACGTGCACATAAGGGCGACAGTGGTTTGCGAGGTAGAGCAGTCGTCTGGTAATCCGGAGGTTCCTGGTTCGATTCCCAGGCAGCGTGTCGAAGTGTCCTTGAGCAAGACACGTAACCCCTAATTGCTCCTGATGAGCAGGTTGGCACCTTGCATGGTTGCCTCCGCCATCGGTGTGTGAATGTGTGAGTGAATGGGTAAAATGTGAGGAACACATGTAAAGTGCTTTGGATAAAAGCTGCTATATAAATGCACCATTTACCATCTTACCATTTACCACATAATATAATAGTTCTGGTCATTCTACTGTATGAGTCTCTATGGTAACTAAACACTCACCTCTACTGGTCAGTTGTAGAAACACAGACCACCGGTGGTATTGTTTTGTCCAGACAGAATGTGGTTTACAACAAGTATGCATATTTAAGGTCATTGTTAATTAATTACTGTTAAGTTGATGATTAAACCGGAGGAGTTGACGGCCAACGGAAGTAGTCGTACAGGGAGGGAGGAGCTTCTCCTTTGTAGCGGGTATAGGTATAAAAGGGTCTTTTACCGAAAAATGTTGATGTTATTTTCTGATTCCGATTGACCACCGCCATAGGCTTCAGCCACTACCATAGGTGTCTGAAAACGGCACTTAAACACCACATAAACCCTGAAAGTCACCACATCACAAGGAAGAAGAGGATGAGGAGGACGAGGAGAACACTGGAAGTCTATGGTGTGGTGGATAGAAATAACTACCACATTTTTCATTAACGGTAGAATATTATCAAAAAAAGGAGGCCGCCTTGATTTTTGTATCAAGGCGAGAATGACTTGGAAGCTACATGTCAAAAATATTTGATATTTGAACTGGGACTCTGGGATAGTCTGTCAAAAAAATGCATTTGCATCAGTGTTTTGGTTCTTGAGATATTAGAAGCTGAAATTGTTGCTAGTTTCTTTAGCATTGTAAAGAAGTGTGGGAACTTTACTTCACAAATAAAATAAAATAAATGTAAAAAGATAATTAACTGCTGTAGTGGCTGTAGTGGTATAAAGAAAACGATAGGTTATGTATATAACCTAGTTATATGAGTACTGGCTGAGCGTCCCGCTCTTAAAGCCTATCGAGATACCCCTTATCTCCTGTACCTATTGTACTCCATCACGAAAACAACTTGTACACCCACACCTGACCGGCTCCCGCCTCTATGGAGGCGTAGCCTATAAGACCATGACCATGGTCACCAACACACCCTTCCTCGCCAAAATCCCGCTCCAGTAAAAGATCCCTCAAAAGGGAACTCAGGCCGCTTAAGAGCGGGACGCTCAGCCAGTACTCATATAACTCGTTATATATTCGTATCTGGCTATCGCGTCCGCCTCTTAAAGCCTATCGAGATATGGGTTAGAGCGGACGCGAGGCCCGACAGATGCACCCCCTGAGGACCCGTAAGCCCACATCAAGGGGTTCGGGGAGCCCTGTCACCCCATCCTTCCTAATGAAGGGGGGGCGCAGTCAACTCCACCTGAGTGCGAGCAAGAGGGAACTAGAACCCCTTGAACACACAGCACAGGCGGAACCACGTGTGACCTAACACACTGTGGCCCATACCCACACACTCCTGCTACCCTACCAAAAAACAGGAAGCAGGAACGGCCACAGACCCCAGAACCGCCTGGGAGACAGAACCCCCGGTCATGTCCATGAGGTAAAACCTTACAAAGGGGCCCGGGGAGGACCAGGAAGCTGCAGCACAGATGGCCTCCACCGAGGCCCCACCCAGGAGAGCGGCAGAGGCACCACCCCCCGAGTGGAGTGCGCCCTGACGCCCCCAGGGGGATCCTGCCCAGCCAACGTGTAGCAGAGGGCAATGCCCTCGCACAACCAATGGGACAGGCGCTGTTTCGACAGTGCCTTACCGGCACGAGAACCACCGTGACAGACAAAAGCTGAACGGTGACCCTGAGGTGCTGATCCACTTTTTCTCCCATTTTTCTATATTTTCTCCCATCCCAATTTCGTATCATCCAATTCAACCCTCCCCTGTCACGAACGCTGTTTCTTGCCTCCCACAAGCCGGCTGCAATGTGGGCTAAGTCATACATAGCACAAGTCCCCTCCGGTACTTGAGGTAACAGCAGTCGCATCTTTTCACCTGCGCAGCTCGATCTCTCAGTGTCGAGGAGTAACGCGTGGGAGGCTCACGCTGCCCCCGACACTTCCTGATTCTACTGCGCAGGCGCACCAACCGACTTGTAGGAGTCGCTTGTTCACAACGTCCGATCCCCACCCTTCAGTTTCCCTCCCCGTAATACGGCCAATGTGTATTACTGCGGACGACCAGCTAAACTGAAAACAATGTGGAGAGCTGGATTCGAACACGCGAATCCTAGCGTCTCCACACTGGTGGCGAGTGCCTTGCCCACTACACCACCTAGCCGCCCTCGGACATGACATGTTTTAGGTTAGTTTGCATGCGACAATGACGCCAGGAAGAATAGTCTTTCACCCATGGGTGTAGACTAATGGAGATCCATAAATAAACAAATAAATAAACAAACACTGCGTTTATTTATCATCGATTGCTTTTATAAAGCATTCACGGAATTCCTCAATCTCATATTTATGCTGAATATCTGCTGATAACGAGTGGCGGCCGATTGATCAGGGCATCCTTACATTGATACAGCGCAATGGGTAGTGCACTAGGACCCTGCAGTTACCTTAAAGATAATGTTGCCGAGATCAATTTTTATTTACCACTGTATTTACCACTGGGATTTCTTGCTATATATCAAATGGAAACGCTCTGAGCAATGAGTGGATTGTGTCAACATAACGTAATTAGGGATGCTCGATATTGGCTTTTTTACCGATACCGATATTCCGATATTGTCCAACTCTTAATTTCCGATACCGATAGCAACCGATATCAACCGATACCGATATATGCAGGGTTTCCCCGTCCAAAAAACTGAATAATTTCAGGTAACTAATAATTTCACTGGATATATATATAACAAATATTGTTATTGTTTTTTTTTGTTTTTAAACCGATACCGATATTTTCCGATATCATATTTTACTGCCGATATCGGCCGATAATATCGGTCGGCCGATAATATCGGACATCCCTAAACGTAATCAATCTACTTAATTGTAAATGATGTGTTCTATATAGAATAAATACATTGTTTTATGTGTCTGTGTGCAATACACGTCACAGAGCAGTAACCCTCTTCTCCTCTCCTCTCTTCTCCTGTCCTCTCTTCTCCTCTCTTCTTCTCCTCTCCTCCTCTCCTCTCTTCTCCTCTCCTCTCCTCTCTTCTCCTCTCCTCTTCTCCTCTCCTCCTCTCTCCTCCTCTCCTCTTCTCCTCTCCTCTTCTCCTCTCCTCCTCTCCTCTCTTCTCCTCTCCTCTCTTCTCCTCTCCTCCTCTCCTCTCCTCTCCTCTTCTCCTCTCCTCTCTTCTCCTCTCCTCTCCTCTCTTCTCTTCTCCTCTCCTCTCCTCTCCTGTCCTCTCTTCTCCTCTCCTGTCTTCTCCTCTCCTCTCTTCTCCTCTCCTCTCTTCTCCTCTCCTGTCCTCTCTTCTCCTCTCTTCTCCTCGCCTCTCTTCTCCTGTCCTCTCCTCTCTTCTCCTCTCCTGTCCTCTCTTCTCCTGTCCTCTCCTGTCCTCTCCTGTCCTCTCCTCTCTTCTCCTCTCCTGTCCTCTCTTTTCCTCTCCTCTCCTGTCCTCTCCTCTCTTCTCCTCTCCTGTCCTCTCCTCTCTTCTCCTGTCCTCTCTTCTCTTCTTCTCTCTTCTCCTCTCCTCTCTTCTCCTCTCCTCTCCTCTCTTCTCCTCTCCTCTCCTCTCCTCTCCTCTCCTCTCCTCTCCTCTCCTCTCTTCTCCTGTCCTCTCCTCTTCTCTCTTCTCCTCTCTTCTCCTCTCCTCACACACACAGCTTGGATGGCAGCTCCGTACATCAACCTGGTTCACCCAATCATAAGCATGCAATGTATGGATGTGCAGATTTAATTATAATTTAGTTATCGTCTTGTTTTTGCCATGGAAAAAAGGTTGTTGATGACATTTATTTGTCATCGTTTTTGTTGACAAAATTAACACTGTTTTGAAAGAACCAATTTGTTAAAATACAGGATATGATGTAAGTATCCCTTATGCCATATACAAGGGTGAGTACATAATGTACACAGGATACACGTTTAGATGTAATAGACTATGGTCAGGAGGACCCTAGTTTAGATGTAATAGTGGTATGTGTGTGCTCCGTATGTCATTGGGGTTATTAAGTGGGCACCTCCCGTCACAGATGTTTTGTTGATTTAGGTCCAAATTGATTTTGTGAACTACAGGGAACAAAAAAATTTGTGTATGTGTGTGTGTGTTTACCTGTCGTGGCTGTCTGTTGTACATGGTTCTGGGGCCCTCTGGTGGTTGAGGTGGGTCCCTGCTGGCTGTCTGTAGGGCTCTGGAATACAAGTGACAATCTTCGCCATCATCATCACCACCAACATCATCATCCTTTTTCTAATAATCATCATCATCATCATGCACAACTTAAAACACATTATCACAACACACACAGGGACATACACACATATACAGAGCATAATGACTTTGTGACATGTCAGTTTTTACACAGACACACAAGTTATAAACAATGAGAGAGTAGGAAATGAGGGAAGGAAACAAAGTAAGAGGCAAAGAAAGAAAATAAAACACATCCTGTAGACAAAGAATGCATGCAAACAGACACACACACACACACACACATGCAGATGCACATACGCACACACACACACACACACACACACACACACACACACACACACACACACACACACACACACACACACACACACACACACACACACACATAACCACCCTATATCCTGTTTTCTCTGCTATCCAGATTCACCCTCCACACCACCCTCAAGTCTCTACCTCTCAACACCAGAGGGGGGGGGGGGTTGTGGGGGTGAGAGTGGAGAGAGGTCTCTCTTTGTCTGGTCCTGTCTGCTTTTCTGTCTCATTTAGGAACTCTGGTGCATTTTAAACCACGAGGGCCTTCAGACAAAATGGAGTGTGTGCGTGTTTCTTTTAAATGTTTGATCTCAGTCTTCTCTACCTGTACGGATAAAGATGTTTTGACTGCAGTCCTCTGCTCCTCAGGTGCTGATAGAGGCCACTGCTCAGAGACTGAGGGTTGAACACGGACTCCTCATCTAACTGCTCAACACACCCCTGAGAGAGAGAGAGAGAGAGAGAGAGAGAGAGAGAGAGAGAGAGAGAGAGAGAGAGAGAGAGAGAGAGAGGGAGAGAGAGAGAGAGAGAGAGAGAGAGGAGAGAGAGAGAGAGAGAGAGAGAGAGAGAGAGAGAGAGGGAGAGAGAGAGAGAGAGAGAGAGAGAGAGAGAGAGAGAGAGAGAGAGAGAGAGAGAGAGAGAGGAGAGAGAGAGAGAGAGAGAGAGAGAGAGAGAGAGAGAGAGAGAGGGGGAGGAGAGAGAGAGAGAGATAGAGGGAGAGAGAGAGAGAGGGAGAGAGAGAGAGGGAGAGAGAGGGGGGGGGGAGAGATATCTTTTAAGATAAAATAAGATATCAGCATCCAACATATGTCACCTTTCACTCCACTGCATTTCACAATTTCATACATTTCACAAACATACACATCTTAACTCTCCTCTTCGCATATCACTACTTATGGAAGTAGTTCCTTCTGTCCGGTAAGCTGACAGACAGTGAGGCTATGACATGTGTAGTTTCAAGTTTATTATTCACATCCCTGTCCTTTTACAGTAGAGGAGGGACATTATTGTTTCTGGGCTCCTCTGCCTCCTAGCAGCAACATCACACATAAGTACAGATGATAATAACAGTATAAACAATAAACAATAAACATTCTAAATCGCAGCATAGTCAGGGGTGCACATACTGTAAGTGGTGCACATGCTCCATCAAAATAAACAATGCGTGCAAGATCAAAGGATGAAACATGAGTTTGCGTACCGAACCTTTTGGGACATATAGTACTAAACATTGGACTGCAGTGCAGAGTGTGAGCCACTGCTTTTAGGACTTTCTCCATTCATCAAAATGTCCAAGTTTCAAGTTTCAAGTTTCTTTAATAGTTGTCATACAGAAGTACAGAATACTTTTATACAAAATGCTTATTTCTGTTACGCTCCAGAGACTGTGCTAGACAAAAGATAAGTATGAAATAAAATAAAATAGTATAGCATGTAAAAATAGAAGTAAAAATAGAAGTCACGTACGTAGACACAGTGTTCAGTATATACATATGTACAATGTTCGATGCAGAATAGAAGTAACTGAGTTACCATACAATATACAATATACTATGCAATATACTAATATACAATACTATATAGTGCAAAGCAGAAATGGGATGAGGTAGGGCTGGGCGATATGGCCAAAAACGTTATCGCGATAAAATTATAAAATTATTTTCATATAACTCGATATCGATAATTATCGTCGATATAATGTCTGTCAAGTTTAATTAACTTCTTATGCCCGGCGCCGATGGACGGGCTATTAATAGCATAGATATATATAATAGACTTGTTTTGCTGCTGCGAATGTTGATGTCGTCATAAGTCTGCGCACGTTAGCAGTTAGCCGACAAGCGGAGTATCTCATGACAGACAATGTACTAAATATTACCCTAAAATACTCTGTTCCGCCCCAATATATTGAAACGACGTCCACTGTATACCCCACACTACTATAAACGTGGCCTCAGAATTCACGACACACACATACTCGGCACGTAAATATATAAAATAGTGCCGCGCAAGCTAGTTATCCTAGCCAGCCTGTTGTGTCTACATTTACATTTACATTTAGTCATTTAGCTGACGCTTTTATCCAAAGCGACTTACAAGTTCTGTACGACAAGCCATCAGGAAGGGCACAACTCTATCAGCTGAGTAACAATGTTCATCAAAGTGTTGAGTGCTACAGTGTAGGTTAGTTTATTAGGACAAGTGCATGACAGTATGGTTAGTTAGGGTTAGATACATTTTTTTTTTTTTTTTTTTTATTCAGATAATGGTTGAAGAAGTGCGTCTTTAGTCGACGGCGAAAGATTGGACGGGATTCGGCTGTCCTAACTGGGGTGGGTAGTTCATTCCACCATTGTGGGGCAAGGATTGAGAATAGGCGGTGTATTCCATGACAATGTAATAAATATTACCCTAAAATACTCTCTTCCGCCCCAATATATTGAAACGACGTCCACTGTATACCCCACACTACTATAAACGTGGCCTCACACATACTCGGCACGTAAATATATAAAATAGTGCCGTGCAAGCTAGTTATCCTAGCCAGCCTTGTTTACTACTAGAGTCCTACCTCTCTACCCAGAGGTGCACCGCGGGTCTCCTTCACTGTCGGCCATCTCCTTCACTGATTGGTTGTTAGTGCGTGTGCTGATATCCAAGCTTGGAAAATCGATATATCGAAACTTTGCGACCACGTTTCATGTTTATTTCGAGGAAATAATTTATCGCGATAGTTATCGTTATCGTTTTATCGCCCAGCCCTAGGATGAGGTACAATTTAGGTACAATTTACAGTAAGATGTACTGAGGTTTGGGTTGTAGTGCAAATCCTTTACCAATAAATATAAAGTGTGTTTAGGTGTTCTAAAGTGTGGAGAGTGGGTGTTGCAGTGTGTTGTTTGTTTAAAGTGAGTGTGTGCGTGTGGATGTGTGTGTTGTGAGTGCATTTGATGGTTGTTACATAGTGTTTATTGTTCGTTGAGCATCCTGATGGCCTGGGGATAGAAGCTTCTTCTGAGTCTTTCTGTGCTTGCCATGAGACTCCGGTATCGCTTGCCTGACCGCAGCAGTTCAAAGAGGCAGTTGTTTGGGTGGCTGGAGTCCTTGATGATTCTCTTAGCCTTCCCCCTGCACCGCTTGTTGTAAATGTTCTGGAGGGTGGGAAGCCCCCCTCCAAGAAGCGCCATTAATCAATTACTGTGGGTGTTCCTCCACCTCCAAAGAAACACCAGACTGAACCTGAACCACAGAAGAAGCGTGTGTTCTCAGAACAGTGGCTGCAGGAGGTCGGCTGGCTTCAAACTAGTGACTCGCTCACTGAGATGTGACACAATGTGGAAAGTGAAGGGGGCTGAATACTTTCAGAGGCCATTGTAAAAAGTCCACACACACTGTTAAAAAATAAATCTCCAAAGCGTGTACATTTTCACCACATATCAACGTTTCCATCCCAACTAAAGAAGGCCCTAGAGAGGTGATATTTTACCACTAAAACCAGAGACCTGGTGAAAAGGAGACTGTCTTACCTCTATGGTTTGTATGGCGTTGAGTGGGGGGTCCTGACTTGAGACGGGCAGCACGCAGGGCAGCAATAACTCCCTGGAAACCACTGGTTTTAGGAGGAGGGAGAGAGAGGGGGACGGCTGGAGGATGTAGTAGGAGTACGCACCTGGGAATTATACACACACACACACACACACACGCACACGCACACACACACACACACACACACACACACACACACACACACACACACACACACACACACACACACACACACACACACACACACACACACACTGTGAGTATTTGGACTGGCCTGTGATGTTGAAAAGGAAAATCCTATGGATTTCATGGCAACTTTCTTCAAAGAGGTATTCAAGTATAAAAACCTCCCATGTGAGCCCGAAGTGGAAATTGCGCACAGCGTCGGGTCTGAAACTAAATCGGGAGCCAGAGCGATGATGGTGAGAATGAGAAGGTATTTGTCCAAGGAAGCTATTTAAAAAATAGCAAAAAAAGAGGGAGTGATGAACTTTCAAGGAATGAAGGTGAGGGTCCACCCAGATCTGACAGCGGAGACGGCCAAAAGAAGAGCCTGATTCCAAGGTGTCAGAGCAAAGTTACGGGAAGCGGGGTTTAAACATGGGATGACACCAGCAACGAAGAGACTACATACTTCCAGGCAGGGCCGCCTCAGGTGGTGTGCGAGCAGTGCGGTCGCACAGGGCCTCGCGGGAAGGGGGGCATTGCAAAAAAAAAAAAAAAAAAAAAAAAAAAATTTATTATAATTTTTTTTTTTTTGCGAGGCCCCCCTTCCCGCGAGGCCCTTTTTCATCACAGACCTAAAATCTAGTTTTGCTTATATGCTTATATATTTCACATTAGACACGTTTGTAGAATGTGTCTGACTTGTTCCTGGGTCTGCAGTGACATACTCACTATTGGAGCTCAGCCTCTGGGGCTCTGCAGCAGACATACTATTGGTTTCAACGAAGGGAGTGGTTAAACTTACATCATGTGTAGTACGCGGCGTGAGTCAGCTGCGTTTGACTATTTCGCGCGTGCAGCTTTTGACTATTATGCTTAGTTATGCCAGCCAAGACGAAGAAAGAGGTCGGTCATTATCAGTCGGTCGGTCACCAAGGAACGTTGACGAAAGGCCTCTCGCTGGCGGGACAAATGGCCGGAGCCTTGTCATGGTATAGCCATGATGATGTCGGCTAGTAGCTAGCTTAGCTAAAGGCTAACTAGCGTTAGCTAACCTAGAGACAGCGCATACAGCCAAGATGAAGAGGATGGTCGTTTGGCAGATGAACTTCGTCAACTCCACGCGGTTGTCTCCATCCTCTTGGACGTTTGGTGAGTTTTTAACCTATTCTATTAACTCTATTCTATTCCCGCCGTGGACATCACTCTCTCTCTCTCTCTCTCTCTCTGGAGCTAAACTGGCCGACTAGCTGTTGTAGTACTACTAGTAGCTAACGGTGTGTGGCATGGTGTCAGCACCTGTATGAATGTAGCCGCATAGCTTGCTTCTGCGTTAGCTAATGGTTAGCGATAGCCTGGTTGAGCTAACTGTTAGCCAGTTAGCTGTTTAGCTACGAGTCGACGTTAGCTGCCGTCTGCGCTCGGCTGGGAACGTTCGTTTGATGCTATCAGTTAGCCTTGAGTTAGCTGTTAGCTTGTGCTACGACCATTGACATTAGCCGTGAGAATAGCAGGGGGTTATTTTTGTCCCGCCAGCGAGAGGCCTTTCATCAACGTGGAGACCTGTGTTGCGGCCTTTCGCCCTGCGTTCCTTGGTGCAGGTAAGATTAATGAAAATGTCATGACATTACCCCACTCTTCCTTCCTTCCCCTCCCGAATGTTTTGTTAATAACGATGTTTTTTTCCAGGCAAAACATATGCTACTTCACAACATTTGGAGATACGACATGTGCTGTGTGTGAATGTCTTGGTCGTTTGTGTAGCTTGGGTAGCGTTGGGCCGTTGGCCAAAGCTGTGTGTGGCCTGGTGTCACAGTACCTGGCTAGCCTATTTAGCTGATGTCGGCCATTGGCTCCTTGCTGCTTTGGTTTCTCTGGTATAGACCCTCTTCTCTTTGGATTTAAGTGTTGATCTTTGTCCTTTTGGATCTCTCATACATGCTCTCTCTCTAACACACACACACACATGACAAACACACATGCTCTCTCTCTCTCTTTCTAACACACACAGTCTGCCTATGGCGGCCTTTCTTGATGGCTAGGCTGTGCTCGCTGAGTCTGTACATAGTCAAGGATCTTCAGTCACAGTGCTCAGGTATTCTGCCACTGTGTACTCTCTGTTTAGGGCCAAATAGCATTTCAATTTCTTTCCAATGTGTCTCTCTCTCTCTCTCTCTCTCTTTGGATTTAAGTGTTGATCTTTGTCCTTTTGGATCTCTCATACATGCTCTCTCTCTAACACACACACACATGACAAACACACATGCTCTCTCTCTCTCTCTCTTTCTAACACACACAGTCTGCCTATGGCGGCCTTTCTCGATGGCTAGGCTGTGCTCGCTGAGTCTGTACATAGTCAAGGATCTTCAGTCACAGTGCTCAGGTATTCTGCCACTGTGTACTCTCTGTTTAGGGCCAAATAGCATTTCAATTTCTTTCCAATGTGTCTCTCTCTCTCTCTCTCTTTGGATTTAAGTGTTGATCTTTGTCCTTTTGGATCTCTCATACATGCTCTCTCTCTAACACACACACACACATGACAAACACACATGCTCTCTCTCTCTCTCTCTCTCTCTCTCTCTCTCTCTTTCTAACACACACAGTCTGCCTATGGCGGCCTTTCTCGATGGCTAGGCTGTGCTCGCTGAGTATGTACAGACTGAGTATGTATGATGCCTGAATTTCCCCAAGGGGATCAATAAAGGAATATCTTATCTTATCTTAAACCCACTCTGCCAGGGTGACAAGATGGATACTGTAAAATTCAAGATGGAGAAGATGGCAAGGAATTGACTAGGAACTTGAACAGAACTAATAATAATAACTGGACTTTGGAGAAGTCTTTATTCAGCATGCAGGCAGACACACACATGCGATGGGCGGCACACACACACCCTTGCGAGCAGGGGGAGAACATGCAAACTCCACACAGAAAGGGCCGGGAGATACCCCACCTGGGTACCTGGCAACGTGGAAACCTGGTCCCCAAGCGGGAATCGAACCCTGGACCTTCTAGCTGTGAGGCAACAGTGTTTTTATTTATTTATATTCTTTACTTTTAATTATCAAAAATAGTCATATTCTACATTATGCATTTCGATTATATACACACAATATTATTTAAATTACTTACTAACCTATCTATCCCTACCTTTACCATTCAACATCAAAACCGTACTGCTCATACTTATTTAACTTTACTATACAACAATACATACCAACTCACACTTATACTTTATCTATCCCTACTACATCACTTATCTATACTACTTAGTTACCATCACCTCTTATCCCATTGTGCTTCCCTAAATCAACAAACACGTGACAGAACAAAACCAAATCAGTGAGTCAATAAATAAAAAACACCCATAATCAGAACCAAATCCTCCCCTTCCCCACCCAAAACAATACCCCACTATCCAAAACAAAACTCTACGTTATCTCTCTCCATTCTTTTTTACACATTTTCCACTGTCAATAAACCATTTTTCAAACATTCCTTTACTCATATATTTTTCAGCCAGTTTTAAATATTTTTTCATCATGTTTTTAAACAAAGGCCACACCGCCACCTTCCTTTGATCAAAAAAGGCTATCCTTCTTCTGCACACCATGGCTCAATACACAATTCTTCAAATGTTCTCCTCCTTTTTACTATCAAAAATACCAAACAAAAATGAATTTTTTCATTCTACACCATCCTCCCTCCCTACTCCCCAATCCACCCCCAGGCCCTCTTTCAGCCCTGCATGAAACCTCCGCAGGCCATCGCACTCCATAAACATATGCATAAAAGATTCATCTTTTTCATTACACACATTACACACTCTACTTATACTATTATCAATATGGTGTAACACCGTTTTTGTGTACATCCTATTATGTTTTAACATATAATAATTATGTTCACACTCTATAGCAGGGGTGGCCAACCAGTCAGAGACTAAGAGCCACAAAAATTACTGTGGTACCACAAAGAGCCATATACTGTGGTACCACACCATATACCAGCGTTTCTCAACCTTTTTTTCAGTCACGGCACCCTTCATGTGTTTATAGGTCTCACCCTCTGGCCTCTGAAGTTGCTAATGTCTTTTTTATTTGGGCCTCACAGGGTTAAAAGTACCCTGTGAGACCCACGGTTGCAAAATTACAAAATCACTTCTAGCCATTTAAAAAAAGAATGTTTATTTAAAAAAAATTAAAGGGGAACTATTTTACTATTTCTTTCACTATTTGGGCACTTTTACACAATTCCTGTGAGTATATGGAACACCTAGGCTTTTTTCAAAAAAATAAAAATGCATTGTTTTGTATTTCTAATCAAAACCGCATTTTTCTACCTCAAGATCTTAAGCCGTTTTGAGGCTGGGCTCCAACCACTGTGTGGCCTGGTGCCAACTGCCACATCAACTGCCACATTATTATGCAGCTGAGAAATCTCTGACATCACAGATATGCACACTTTAAATTAGAATAACAGGAACAGTGTATTGCACTACCAAAGCTAACTAGCATGTCACACATGCGCTGTAAATAACTATGTACAGATACCGAGATGTCACTCCATGTTACCTGCTATCTGTTACTGCACAATGTTGTTTCTTCTTTTGATTCTATTATATGTACCACTGTATTGCACATCGTTGCGGGCAAGACCACCCGCATTTCATTGTATACCTGTATGCCGTGACAATTAAAACTCTTGACTTGACTTGACTTGACTATGCACATTTTCAGATGACTCAGTTCAGTGAGGGTGAATATTGTGAGAGGAGAATTGGAAGATTGCGCCAATATGAGAATTAGAGACATAGATCCTATTAATATAAGTCCACATAGCTAAGAAACAATGGTAAACACTGAAAAAGGCCATTTATAAGATAGTTCCCCTTTAAGCACATGTATAGTCAATTGGTCCTGTTGTTCAGCCTCACAATGCTATTTGATAGTAAATGTGTTTATATGTCCCACCCTCTGGCCTCTGAAGTTGCTAATGTCTTTTTAATTTGGGCCTCACAGGGTTAACCTCTTAAGCCCGAGATATACAGTAAAAGTGTATATTTTCAGCATTACGTTTGTTTACCAATTATTTTAACTGTTATTAGTGAAATATAAGATTATAGAAATCTCAGGGCATTGAGTCGGAAACCGGCGCATATTGACAGGAGGAAGTGGCACAGCCAAAAGTGAGTGTAGTCTTTTGAAGGAAGAGACTCAGGGCACACCAGCCCCTGTCAATCATCTGACTTCTGGATTTACTTTTTTATTTCTCTTATTTTTTGGGATTATCTCCCACAAACCTGAACGTTATTGCCATAAAACAGAACGCAGTTAGTTTATCTACCTTTCTGTGAACGTCTTGCAAAAAACGGTGTTGCAATATGATGAAAAATGGTGGAGAAATTTACATTATAAAAAAGATGGCAGAATTCAGTACTGTATCTACAAAACCTTCTGTTTAATCATCTTCCCTTTATTCATTTGCTTAGATTTTTCAGGTCTGGTCAATTTTAGCATGGTGTTATTCACAGTCAAAGATAAAAAAAAAATTAAATAGAATTGATATTCTCCTTTGGTTCATTACAATTTACTCAAGCCTAGTAACAGACACACTATTTCTGACACTGATCCATATATGTCCCTAGATTCAGATACCAAGAACATGCAAATGGACCATTAAAAAAAAATCAATGTTTATTCTACGTCCTTATGGAATGAGTGACAAAAAAATAAAAATAAAAATAAAAAACGGGCAAAGAGCCGCATGCGGCTCGCGAGCCACGGGTTGGCCACCCCTGCTCTATAGGGAGGTGTTACGTCATCTTAGTTTTTTCCTGTTCCACCCTCTGTTCCACTCCATGTATTTCCCCATTGACCATTTCTAAATCGGCTCGTTTTAGAGAAATAAAGCATTAATGTTGGCATGGTGTACCTTTCTGTGCGTATTCATCCACAATCTATAGCTCAACATGAAAATATTTGCAATTAATCGTAAAGGTAGCAAAATAACAACGTTTATGTTTTCCTTCGCTGGGAAACTACACTGCTATTTGGCGCTGCTGACTGATGTCACCACAGCGTAGCCTCCTGCCTACTAGTCACAGACCTAGGATCAGATTTCCCTTACATTCCATAAGCTTAACAATTCATACAATGGGAAAATAACTGACCCTGAATCTGTGGCTAGTATCTCTCTGGTGGTCATAACCATTAATCTCTAAAGCCAACCACCATTTTTAAAAGCAACAATTACGTTACCATATTTGTATTTATATTTTAAATCGTATAACGTTATTTCGCTGCATATTAAATCACTGTAAATACTAATGTAAATCATTGTTTCGTTGTACATATTGTGTATAGTTTATAACGTTAATATTGTTTTTTACATGACATTAGTAGCTAGCTAGCTTGCTAGCCAGCATTCCCGAAACTCTAACATGCCCCGATTTAAAATGGTTCTCTCCTCTTTGTATACGTTTGTCCTCACAAACAAAGTATTCTGCCAGGGAACTTATGGACACGACAGTAGTAGTAGTTATAAGGTGTTTGAGCTTGTAATGTTAACGTTAGTTAGCTATCATGGTAGCCCCTTTCGTGACTGTGATGCACCGAGTGCATCAGTCATGAAAGGGGCTACTATCGTATCAACATGCCGTGACGTGTAGCTAGCTAGCTTGCTAACCGGCATGATGCGTGTGCAGTGTTTTGCCCCACAGGTCTGAGAAGAGGACCTGCACATTTTACTCGTTCCCGAAACTCCTCTACATGCCCCGATTTAAAATGGTTCACAACAGTAGACATAATGCTACGTAATAGCATTTAGCGGGGTAACGTTAACGTTAGCTAGCTAGCTTGGTACTATGACCCATGACGGGGATAAGGCGACAGCCTAACAGACAATAGCATAGAGTACTGAACAACAGTACTTAGTAGTTATTTTTTTACGACAAATTAAAAACCTTATAACTACCTTTGTTTCAACCAAAAATGCTCAAACAATCATGTTAGTGGTAGAAGGGAACACATTTTGTGCAAAAATGGAAAGCTTGCCAATGTTCATGTGGCAGAATTGTTACAATAGCCGATAATCCATTTTCCCAATGATAAATCCCTATACGGGTGGAACAACCAGTGACGTCAGACTACACCTCCCTATACATAGACTTTAGCAACTTTTCTCCCGTCAATTAAACAACTTTATCGTCACCTTTTTCTTTTTTAATTACTTAAAAGAATTATTTAATAAGCAAACGTTTGTAAAGTGTGTTTGTCAGCGGGGTCTTTTAAGGTTTTTGGGCTGTATTTCATGTATATGTTTCCCACACACACACACACACACACACACACACACACACACACACACACACACACACACACACACACACACACACACACACACACACACACACACACACACACACACACACACACACACACACACACACACACACACACACACACACACACACACACACACACACACACACACACACACACACACACACACACACACACACACACACACACACACACACACACACACACACACACACACACACACACACACACACACACACACACACACACACACACACACACACACACACACACACACACACACACACACACACACACACACACACACACACACACACACACACACACACACACACACACACACACACACACACACACACACACACACACACACACACACACACACACACACACACACACACACACACACACACACACACACACACACACACACACACACACACACACACACACACACACACACACACACACACACACACACACACACACACACACACACACACACACACACACACACACACACACACACACACACACACACACACACACACACACACACACACACACACACACACACACACACACACACACACACACACACACACACACACACACACACACACACACACACACACACACACACACACACACACACACACACACACACACACACACACACACACACACACACACACACACACACACACACACACACACACACACACACACACACACACACACACACACACACACACACACACACACACACACACACACACACACACACACACACACACACACACACACACACACACACACACACACACACACACACACACACACACACACACACACACACACACACACACACACACACACACACACACACACACACACACACACACACACACACACACACACACACACACACACACACACACACACACACACACACACACACACACACACACACACACACACACACACACACACACACACACACACACACACACACACACACACACACACACACACCTGCTCCTCCAGCAGTAGAGCTCTGGACGAGCTCCAGCCGGACCAGCAGGAACAGGTCCTGACTCTGATATAGAGAAAGAGAGGGAGAGAGAGAGAGAGAGAGAGAGAGAGAGAGAGAGAGAGAGAGAGAGAGAGAGAGAGAGAGAGAGAGAGAGAGAGAGAGAGAGAAGGAGATAGAGGGGGGGGGGGGGGGTAGAACACACAGGCATGTACAGAACATCAACAATAAATACAAACTGAATCCACTAAATGGATGGGCCGGTCTGAGTACTTATGTACTGTATTTCATACTGACTGGTGCTCTTTATGAATCAATTACAGGAAGTGATTTTTGATTCTGAAATTCAACTTCAAACTAATAATGGGCCTATTTTACCATCACTGAAATGTAGTGACATCATATCACATCATATCAGTACAAAATGTATAACTCATATGAATGGAATTACCTTGTGCTATTCTTGTGTCCACTTGTGCTATTCTGCACTTTTTTCTCTATTTACACACACATGTGTGTGCGCACACCCACGCACCCACGCACGCACGCACGCACGCACACACACACACCCACACCCACGCACGCACGCACGCACGCACGCACGCACGCACGCACACACACACACACACACACACACACACACACACACACACACACACACACACCTCGCGCATCCTAAAGGAAGTACCTGACCCTGTCCTCCTCACATTATTACCTCTACTAAACGCCTGCCTCAGCACTGGATGTGTCCCGGCTGCCTTCAAGCATGCTGTGGTCCAGCCCCGGATAAAGAAGCCCAACCTCGATCCCTCTGTCTTTGCCAATTTTAGACCCATCTCACAATTACCATTTTTATCGAAAATCCTGGAGCGCATAGTCTACATACAGCTACAATCATTCCTTGAACACAACAACATCCATGATAAATTCCAATCTGGCTTTAAACCACGACACAGCACTGAAACGGCCCTCCTCCGTGTCTTTTTTTTTTAAACTTTTTTTTTTAGCGTTTATCGCTTTTTCTGGTCAAGCATGACCGACAGATATAGGGTGAAACGGGATATAGATCAGGGGAAGACATTCTGGGAAATGACGGCGGGTCCGGGAATCGAACTCGAGTCCCCCAGATCCGTGACGCAGCACGGTTTTCCCCGACGCAGAAATAGCGCCGAGATATGCGGTGAGCTACTGGAGCTCCCCCTCCTCCGTGTCTTAAATGACCTGATTTCAGCTGCTGATGCAGGCCACCCATCCCTACTACTACTCCTTGACCTCACAGCCGCCTTTGATATGGTAGATCACCACATCCTTTTAGCTCGCCTCGAGCATATAGGCCTTAGGGGCCCCGTCTTAGACTGGTTCCGGTCCTACCTAAGCAATAGGACCTTCTCTGTCCAACTCGGTCACTTCACTTCCTCTGTGGCCCCCCTCACCTGCGGGGTGCCCCAAGGCTCGATATTGGGTCCCACCCTCTTCCTCTTATACATACTCCCCCTAGGCCAGATCTTGGCAAAACATAACATCTCATTCCATTGCTTCGCCGATGACGTGCAGGTCTACCTCCCCTTAAAACCCACCCAAGGGAAAACATCAATAAAACCACTACTTGACTGCCTGGCAGAAATCAAGTGCTGGATCGTAGAGCTGCTGCGGTTAACGCATTACCGCGGTATCGCTGTTACATCACGCCCACCGCAGAGTTTAGCTGAATACCGCATCACCGCTGTTTTTTATAATAATACTCTCAACCAAAGCAATGCGCGGCAGTCGGCCCAACATTAAATACAGCAGTGTGTTATAATCACATTTTTATGAGCTAACGAATTCCGTTATATTGGACATTTGTATTAATTATATCAAGCGAAGAACTGAGAAATTTGGCAGAGAGAGACGGCAACATTATCGTGAAATATAAACGTTGCGTGATGACTATTATATCTCCGCCTCCCAGTCCCAACGAAGAACATACCAATAGTATGCAACTGCAGAGCCGCAGAGCCAGCGGCGCTCTCAGGTCCGGTCTGGGGACCGCTCAGCAGCGCCACCCACCCAACAGCTGAATTGCCAATGGCTGAATTGGAGTATTGCACTGTGCGCGCACAACTGTCTGCTCTGCGGCTGCATGCTTCTCACAAATCTAGCTCCCGCTGCCAAACCAAATTTATCTCGACATCGCTTCACCAATAGTCGTTATCAGAACACTACACACATATCATAATAGAACACACATCGAATGCCTTTGTTAATCATAAGTAGGGATGGGAATTGATAGGATTTTATCGATACGATTCCATTATCGATTCTGCTTATCGATTCGATTCTTTATCGATTCCCTTATCGATACCTGATCAATTTATAATTTAAATAAATAAATTGAAAATGCAACAGAACTACATTTAGTCATTTAGCTGACGCTTTTATCCAAAGCGACTTACAAGTTCTGTACGACAAGCCATCAGGAAGGGCACAACTCTATCAGCTGAGCAACAATGTTCATCAAAGTGTTGAGTGCTAAAGTGTAGGTTAGTTTATTAGGACAAGTGCATGACAGTACGGTTAGTTAGGGTTAGATATATTTTTTTTTATTCAGATAATGGTTGAAGAAGTGCGTCTTTAGTCGACGGCGAAAGATTGGATGGGTTTCGGCTGTCCTAACTGGGGTGGGTAGTTCATTCCACCATTGTGGGGCAAGGACTGAGAATAGGCGACTTCTCTTTGATGACCCTCCCGGAGCTCGGATAGGAGTAGGTCTGAGGCGGCCAGAAGATGCAGAGCGTAGGGGTCTAAGCTGGTTAGAATAACATGCAACTTGACATTTCTGATTGTCATTTATTGTTGAGCCCCCATGTCAGAAAAATACAAAAACTGTAAAAAATAAAACATTAACTATAGCCTACACTTAAATAAAATAATGTATTTGAGATTCTCTTAAAATGTATTTATTTTTTTATTCTTAAACTAATTTAATCTATTGAATAACAGGTTGTTATTCCTCTGACTTCTGTCTCTCACTCACACACTCTCTCTCTCACACACACACACACACACACACACACACACACACACACACACACACACACACACACACACAGAGAGAGAGAGCTCCCCGGGCCCCTGTCCTATAAGGTATTGGCTTGTGTTGCTACACGGACACATTTGTATGTTGCACCACTGTACTTCCTGGCTTACAGTCTTGTAAACAAACATTCCGTCTCTCATTATATGTGAACTAAAAAGTACAAGGTTTACACAACAGCCCCCACCTGCTGTTTTATTGTATTTGTACCTGTACTATCCGCTGTCAGCTGTTTATCTCTCTTTGTGAGCTTGATTAAATAGCGTTAGCTCACGTTAGCTCCGCGGCTAATTTTAGCTCAGCCTGATCTAAATCAATGACTAGGTTCTAAAGCATTCAAGTAGTTTTCACTGCACATAGAAGTAGCCAAACAGCAGGAGCATTTCGGGAGCATATTACCAAAACCCAGGCAATTTCGAGCCATTAAGGAATCAAATAGAGTCTGCCATGGCTACATGCTAACGGCTAACATTATTGCGCAACTGTAGGCAGCGATAAGGGAATCGAAAGTCACGGGAGCCACACGGTTCCAGGCATCGGCCAATTAGGTTTTCGATTCCCATCCCTAATCATAAGTAGTAACTTTATAATAATAAGAAGAAGAAAGGGTGGGGGGGGGGGGGTAACCGCCGGGCGCTACCACCGCTGCCCGCGACACTGAGTGAACGGCGCACGACCAAAGGGGAGACTTCGAATCCGTGTTTCACTTTCAATAACGAATGCGTGCTTGCCGAATCCCAAACAATATTCATGCTGCAAAGTCATCCTCTAAAGATAGACATTTAGACTAGAGGCATGCTATAAAGAGTAGATTACTAAAAAATAAAAAATAAATGCATTCAAATTTTTTTCTTTTTTGGTAACCGCGGTGGTAGGAAATATTTCGCAAATTTGTGCGGTAAGGAAAAAATCAATACCGCGGCAGCCCCTTCTGAAAACTCCCTGACATTAAACGAAGGGAAAACCGAGGTAATTGTTTTTAATAGTGCCCCCCCGGCCCCCCTCATTGACGCACTTGGTCCCCTGGGTCCAAACCTCTCCACCTCTGTCAGGAACCTCGGGGTCATCTTCGACAGCTATTTTAAATTCGACAAACAGGTCAGCGCCGTAGTCAAAAAGAGTTTTTACCACCTCAGACTCCTGGCGAAGACAAAGGCATACCTCTCCCAAAGTAACTTAGAGACGGTGATACATGCCTTTGTCACTATTGACTTAGACTGGTTCCGGTCCTACCTAAGCAATAGGACCTTCTCTGTCCAACTCGGTCACTTCACTTCCTCTGTGGCCCCCCTCACCTGCGGGGTGCCCCAAGGCTCGATATTGGGTCCCACCCTCTTCCTCTTATACATACTCCCCCTAGGCCAGATCTTGGCAAAACATAACATCTCATTCCATTGCTTCGCCGATGACGTGCAGGTCTACCTCCCCTTAAAACCCACCCAAGGGAAAACATCAATAAAACCACTACTTGACTGCCTGGCAGAAATCAAGTGCTGGATCGTAGAGCTGCTGCGGTTAACGCATTACCGCGGTATCGCTGTTACATCACGCCCACCGCAGAGTTTAGCTGAATACCGCATCACCGCTGTTTTTTATAATAATACTCTCAACCAAAGCAATGCGCGGCAGTCGGCCCAACATTAAATACAGCAGTGTGTTATAATCACATTTTTATGAGCTAACGAATTCCGTTATATTGGACATTTGTATTAATTATATCAAGCGAAGAACTGAGAAATTTGGCAGAGAGAGACGGCAACATTATCGTGAAATATAAACGTTGCGTGATGACTATTATATCTCCGCCTCCCAGTCCCAACGAAGAACATACCAATAGTATGCAACTGCAGAGCCGCAGAGCCAGCGGCGCTCTCAGGTCCGGTCTGGGGACCGCTCAGCAGCGCCACCCACCCAACAGCTGAATTGCCAATGGCTGAATTGGAGTATTGCACTGTGCGCGCACAACTGTCTGCTCTGCGGCTGCATGCTTCTCACAAATCTAGCTCCCGCTGCCAAACCAAATTTATCTCGACATCGCTTCACCAATAGTCGTTATCAGAACACTACACACATATCATAATAGAACACACATCGAATGCCTTTGTTAATCATAAGTAGGGATGGGAATTGATAGGATTTTATCGATACGATTCCATTATCGATTCTGCTTATCGATTCGATTCTTTATCGATTCCCTTATCGATACCTGATCAATTTATAATTTAAATAAATAAATTGAAAATGCAACAGAACTACATTTAGTCATTTAGCTGACGCTTTTATCCAAAGCGACTTACAAGTTCTGTACGACAAGCCATCAGGAAGGGCACAACTCTATCAGCTGAGCAACAATGTTCATCAAAGTGTTGAGTGCTAAAGTGTAGGTTAGTTTATTAGGACAAGTGCATGACAGTACGGTTAGTTAGGGTTAGATATATTTTTTTTTATTCAGATAATGGTTGAAGAAGTGCGTCTTTAGTCGACGGCGAAAGATTGGATGGGTTTCGGCTGTCCTAACTGGGGTGGGTAGTTCATTCCACCATTGTGGGGCAAGGACTGAGAATAGGCGACTTCTCTTTGATGACCCTCCCAGAGCTCGGATAGGAGTAGGTCTGAGGCGGCCAGAAGATGCAGAGCGTAGGGGTCTAAGCTGGTTAGAATAACATGCAACTTGACATTTCTGATTGTCATTTATTGTTGAGCCCCCATGTCAGAAAAATACAAAAACTGTAAAAAATAAAACATTAACTATAGCCTACACTTAAATAAAATAATGTATTTGAGATTCTCTTAAAATGTATTTATTTTTTTATTCTTAAACTAATTTAATCTATTGAATAACAGGTTGTTATTCCTCTGACTTCTGTCTCTCACTCACACACTCTCTCTCTCACACACACACACACACACACACACACACACACACACACACACACACACACACAGAGAGAGAGAGCTCCCCGGGCCCCTGTCCTATAAGGTATTGGCTTGTGTTGCTACACGGACACATTTGTATGTTGCACCACTGTACTTCCTGGCTTACAGTCTTGTAAACAAACATTCCGTCTCTCATTATATGTGAACTAAAAAGTACAAGGTTTACACAACAGCCCCCACCTGCTGTTTTATTGTATTTGTACCTGTACTATCCGCTGTCAGCTGTTTATCTCTCTTTGTGAGCTTGATTAAATAGCGTTAGCTCACGTTAGCTCCGCGGCTAATTTTAGCTCAGCCTGATCTAAATCAATGACTAGGTTCTAAAGCATTCAAGTAGTTTTCACTGCACATAGAAGTAGCCAAACAGCAGGAGCATTTCGGGAGCATATTACCAAAACCCAGGCAATTTCGAGCCATTAAGGAATCAAATAGAGTCTGCCATGGCTACATGCTAACGGCTAACATTATTGCGCAACTGTAGGCAGCGATAAGGGAATCGAAAGTCACGGGAGCCACACGGTTCCAGGCATCGGCCAATTAGGTTTTCGATTCCCATCCCTAATCATAAGTAGTAACTTTATAATAATAAGAAGAAGAAAGGGTGGGGGGGGGGGGGGTAACCGCCGGGCGCTACCACCGCTGCCCGCGACACTGAGTGAACGGCGCACGACCAAAGGGGAGACTTCGAATCCGTGTTTCACTTTCAATAACGAATGCGTGCTTGCCGAATCCCAAACAATATTCATGCTGCAAAGTCATCCTCTAAAGATAGACATTTAGACTAGAGGCATGCTATAAAGAGTAGATTACTAAAAAATAAAAAATAAATGCATTCAAATTTTTTTCTTTTTTGGTAACCGCGGTGGTAGGAAATATTTCGCAAATTTGTGCGGTAAGGAAAAAATCAATACCGCGGCAGCCCCTTCTGAAAACTCCCTGACATTAAACGAAGGGAAAACCGAGGTAATTGTTTTTAATAGTGCCCCCCCGGCCCCCCTCATTGACGCACTTGGTCCCCTGGGTCCAAACCTCTCCACCTCTGTCAGGAACCTCGGGGTCATCTTCGACAGCTATTTTAAATTCGACAAACAGGTCAGCGCCGTAGTCAAAAAGAGTTTTTACCACCTCAGACTCCTGGCGAAGACAAAGGCATACCTCTCCCAAAGTAACTTAGAGACGGTGATACATGCCTTTGTCACTATTGACTTAGACTGGTTCCGGTCCTACCTAAGCAATAGGACCTTCTCTGTCCAACTCGGTCACTTCACTTCCTCTGTGGCCCCCCTCACCTGCGGGGTGCCCCAAGGCTCGATATTGGGTCCCACCCTCTTCCTCTTATACATACTCCCCCTAGGCCAGATCTTGGCAAAACATAACATCTCATTCCATTGCTTCGCCGATGACGTGCAGGTCTACCTCCCCTTAAAACCCACCCAAGGGAAAACATCAATAAAACCACTACTTGACTGCCTGGCAGAAATCAAGTGCTGGATCGTAGAGCTGCTGCGGTTAACGCATTACCGCGGTATCGCTGTTACATCACGCCCACCGCAGAGTTTAGCTGAATACCGCATCACCGCTGTTTTTTATAATAATACTCTCAACCAAAGCAATGCGCGGCAGTCGGCCCAACATTAAATACAGCAGTGTGTTATAATCACATTTTTATGAGCTAACGAATTCCGTTATATTGGACATTTGTATTAATTATATCAAGCGAAGAACTGAGAAATTTGGCAGAGAGAGACGGCAACATTATCGTGAAATATAAACGTTGCGTGATGACTATTATATCTCCGCCTCCCAGTCCCAACGAAGAACATACCAATAGTATGCAACTGCAGAGCCGCAGAGCCAGCGGCGCTCTCAGGTCCGGTCTGGGGACCGCTCAGCAGCGCCACCCACCCAACAGCTGAATTGCCAATGGCTGAATTGGAGTATTGCACTGTGCGCGCACAACTGTCTGCTCTGCGGCTGCATGCTTCTCACAAATCTAGCTCCCGCTGCCAAACCAAATTTATCTCGACATCGCTTCACCAATAGTCGTTATCAGAACACTACACACATATCATAATAGAACACACATCGAATGCCTTTGTTAATCATAAGTAGGGATGGGAATTGATAGGATTTTATCGATACGATTCCATTATCGATTCTGCTTATCGATTCGATTCTTTATCGATTCCCTTATTGATACCTGATCAATTTATAATTTAAATAAATAAATTGAAAATGCAACAGAACTACATTTAGTCATTTAGCTGACGCTTTTATCCAAAGCGACTTACAAGTTCTGTACGACAAGCCATCAGGAAGGGCACAACTCTATCAGCTGAGCAACAATGTTCATCAAAGTGTTGAGTGCTAAAGTGTAGGTTAGTTTATTAGGACAAGTGCATGACAGTACGGTTAGTTAGGGTTAGATATATTTTTTTTTATTCAGATAATGGTTGAAGAAGTGCGTCTTTAGTCGACGGCGAAAGATTGGATGGGTTTCGGCTGTCCTAACTGGGGTGGGTAGTTCATTCCACCATTGTGGGGCAAGGACTGAGAATAGGCGACTTCTCTTTGATGACCCTCCCGGAGCTCGGATAGGAGTAGGTCTGAGGCGGCCAGAAGATGCAGAGCGTAGGGGTCTAAGCTGGTTAGAATAACATGCAACTTGACATTTCTGATTGTCATTTATTGTTGAGCCCCCATGTCAGAAAAATACAAAAACTGTAAAAAATAAAACATTAACTATAGCCTACACTTAAATAAAATAATGTATTTGAGATTCTCTTAAAATGTATTTATTTTTTTATTCTTAAACTAATTTAATCTATTGAATAACAGGTTGTTATTCCTCTGACTTCTGTCTCTCACTCACACACTCTCTCTCTCACACACACACACACACACACACACACACACACACACACACACACACACACACACAGAGAGAGAGAGCTCCCCGGGCCCCTGTCCTATAAGGTATTGGCTTGTGTTGCTACACGGACACATTTGTATGTTGCACCACTGTACTTCCTGGCTTACAGTCTTGTAAACAAACATTCCGTCTCTCATTATATGTGAACTAAAAAGTACAAGGTTTACACAACAGCCCCCACCTGCTGTTTTATTGTATTTGTACCTGTACTATCCGCTGTCAGCTGTTTATCTCTCTTTGTGAGCTTGATTAAATAGCGTTAGCTCACGTTAGCTCCGCGGCTAATTTTAGCTCAGCCTGATCTAAATCAATGACTAGGTTCTAAAGCATTCAAGTAGTTTTCACTGCACATAGAAGTAGCCAAACAGCAGGAGCATTTCGGGAGCATATTACCAAAACCCAGGCAATTTCGAGCCATTAAGGAATCAAATAGAGTCTGCCATGGCTACATGCTAACGGCTAACATTATTGCGCAACTGTAGGCAGCGATAAGGGAATCGAAAGTCACGGGAGCCACACGGTTCCAGGCATCGGCCAATTAGGTTTTCGATTCCCATCCCTAATCATAAGTAGTAACTTTATAATAATAAGAAGAAGAAAGGGTGGGGGGGGGGGGGGTAACCGCCGGGCGCTACCACCGCTGCCCGCGACACTGAGTGAACGGCGCACGACCAAAGGGGAGACTTCGAATCCGTGTTTCACTTTCAATAACGAATGCGTGCTTGCCGAATCCCAAACAATATTCATGCTGCAAAGTCATCCTCTAAAGATAGACATTTAGACTAGAGGCATGCTATAAAGAGTAGATTACTAAAAAATAAAAAATAAATGCATTCAAATTTTTTTCTTTTTTGGTAACCGCGGTGGTAGGAAATATTTCGCAAATTTGTGCGGTAAGGAAAAAATCAATACCGCGGCAGCCCCTTCTGAAAACTCCCTGACATTAAACGAAGGGAAAACCGAGGTAATTGTTTTTAATAGTGCCCCCCCGGCCCCCCTCATTGACGCACTTGGTCCCCTGGGTCCAAACCTCTCCACCTCTGTCAGGAACCTCGGGGTCATCTTCGACAGCTATTTTAAATTCGACAAACAGGTCAGCGCCGTAGTCAAAAAGAGTTTTTACCACCTCAGACTCCTGGCGAAGACAAAGGCATACCTCTCCCAAAGTAACTTAGAGACGGTGATACATGCCTTTGTCACCACTCGCCTCGACTACGGCAATGCCCTCTACATAGGCATCGACAAATCCCTGCTTCGCCGCCTACAACTGGTGCAGAACGCAGCCGCGCGCCTCCTCACCAAAACAAAGAGACATGAGCACATCAGCCCAGTTTTGGCCTCGCTCCACTGGCTACCTGTTAGTTTTAGAATAGATTTTAAACTAGCCCTAAATGTTTTTAAATCACTAAATGGCACGGCTTCTCCCTATCTATCTGAGCTCTTGCACCGCCACACCCCCCACCGATCCCTCAGATCAGCTGACCAGCTGCTATTGGTGGTGCCTAGAACTAGGCTCAAGACTAGGGGAGACAGAGCCTTCTCCACCGCAGTGCCTAGATTGTGGAACAGCCTCCCCCTCAGCGTACGGGCCGCCCAGACCGTGCAGGCTTTTAAATCACTTTTAAAAACCTACCTGTTCTCCTTGGCCTTCCCCAATAGACCCCTGGCCCTTCTATCCTCTTTGTTTTACTGTGTCCTACCTGTTTTTATTACTTTTATTGCTTTACTGTGTTTTAATCTTATATCTTGCATCATATTATTTTGTTTTTATCAACCTGCCTGTGAAGCACTTTGGTGCCAGCTACACACACACACACACACACACACACACACACACACACACACACATACACACACACACACACACACACAGTCACACACACACACACACACACACACACACACACACACACACACACACACACACACACACACACACACACATACACACACACACACACACACACACACACATAGATACAAACACAGACACATGAGCACACACAACCTACCCTGAGTGTTTGACAGAGAGCGTTAAAGAGGTGCTGGTTGGTCTCCATCTCATCCCAGTCCAGCTGCCAACCAGTGGTGGGTCTAATCACCAGCGGCAGGCCGTACAGCACACTCTCACACACTCCACTAGCACACAGAGCCCTGCCACACACACACACACACACACACACACACACACACACACACACACACACACACACACACACACACACACACACACACACACACACACACACACACACACACACACACACACACACACACACACACACACACACACACACACACAGTTAGGAAGTGAGTCGGCCAAATGATAGACCTTTTCAAACATGACCTTTGAACATGTCAAACAACACCATGAACATGAACATTCTGAATGAAGTGTGTATCCTGTTGCTGACATTAGGGCTGGGCGATATGGAAAAAAATCATATCGCGATAACGATATGATAATGTTATCATATTTCTCGATATCGATAATTATCGAATTGTTATAAGTATAAATTTTTTATTTTTTATTTTTTTTTAACAACAGATGTATGTTTATTTTGCAGCAATTCTTTGTCATTGCCGCCATCTTTAGTGTTACATCCCCTCACACTCCAGTTCTCAGGCTCCAGCTGGTTTAAAAGCGAAAGTAAACCGGCTTCTCTGCTGGCTGTGGCTCCAGGGGAGTTGAACAGTTCTGGCTCTGTTAGTTTATTTCCGATCTTTTGGCGCTTTTTTGGTGGACAAACCACCGCACATGTGCACCGTGACTCGTGACTGGAGTCTAGTTCTGCTAGCACACATAGCCTACTGTGTACAGACGGTTTCAAACTGTATTTTAAATTAGAAAGCAAACAAAATAAATGGACAAGAGAAAAATAAATCTCAATTTGGTCAGTATTGTCATTTGGACAAGCAAAGCCATTACTTTAAGTTGCAGGCAAGAAAGACAAGTCTGTCCACTGTCTCTGGTTTTAAAACTGCCCTGTTGCAGGTAAAAAAAAAAAAAAAAAAAAAAAAAAATCGATATTCGATATCGATTATTAAAATATATTGCGATATTTATCGTTTTATATCGCCCAGCCCTAGCTGACATCAACAGCTGACAGGAGACTTGGACCCGTTCCCCTAGCAATGTAACTCCATTGAAAAAGATCTATATATTAATGTCAACCATATTACAGATGCAGCACTCAAAAATCGAACCTCTCCTGCTCATCTGCTGCTCATCTCCTGCTCCTCTCCTGCCTCTCCTGCTGTGATTTTGTGACTCCTATTGTTCTGGACCGGGCCAGATTTCACACCTCCACTGCCTTCCACAGGCTTATCTTAATCTTAAAATCTTAAAATTGTATTCGTCCCAAACGCCCCAGCTCCATCCGATACCTTAGCTTTTTTCACTGTTTACTTATCATGCACTGCAACACTAATATATGGGCAGTACTCCAAGTCAGACTGCCCATATAAAAATTATCTTGGGGGTCTGAGGGCAGTAGCCCCCGAGCCCCTCCCTGGGGAAGCACTTAAGTTAAGTACCCTCCATTTGTTCATGTTGGGACCCAGCCACCAGCCCCCGAAAATTAACACCTGAGTGCTAGACTTAAGTGGCCCACAAGCAGCACACAAGCAGCACACAAGCAGCAGAATTGATCTGAATTTTGAGTGCTGCATCTGTAGTATAGGAAACATTAACATTATGGTATGTGGATCAACCTCAAAGAAACACAAGGATTAATAAAAACATTTCAAAAGATGACAAATTCAAAAAAAGTATTCATCAATTACGACGCTTGAAAGATAAGGCCGGTGTTAGGCTTGCTGCTATAGTCTGGTACTCAGTGTTAGACTTGCTGCCATAGTCTGGTACTCAGTGTTAGACTTGCTACTATAGTCTGGTACTCAGTGTTAGACTTGCTGCCATAGTCTGGTACTCAGTGTTAGACTTGCTACCATAGTCTGGTACTCAGTGTTAGGCTTGCTGCTATAGTCTGGTACTCAGTGTTAGACTTGCTGCTATAGTCTGGTACTCAGTGTTAGACTTGCTGCTATAGTCTGGTACTCAGTGTTAGACTTGCTGCTATAGTCTGGTACTCAGTGTTAGACTTGCTGCCATAGTCTGGTACTCAGTGTTAGACTTGCTGCTATAGTCTGGTACTCAGTGTTAGACTTGCTGCTATAGTCTGGTACTCAGTGTTAGACTTGCTGCTATAGTCTGGTACTCAGTGTTAGACTTGCTGCCATAGTCTGGTACTCAGTGTTAGACTTGCTGCTATAGTCTGGTACTCAGTGTTAGACTTGCTGCTATAGTCTGGTACTCAGTGTTAGACTTGCTGCTATAGTCTGGTACTCAGTGTTAGACTTGCTGCTATAGTCTGGTACTCAGTGTTAGACTTGCTGCTATAGTCTGGTACTCAGTGTTAGACTTGCTGCCATAGTCTGGTACTCAGTGTTAGACTTGCTGCTATAGTCTGGTACTCAGTGTTAGACTTGCTGCTATAGTCTGGTACTCAGTGTTAGACTTGCTGCTATAGTCTGGTACTCAGTGTTAGACTTGCTGCTATAGTCTGGTACTCAGTGTTAGACTTGCTGCCATAGTCTGGTACTCAGTGTTAGACTTGCTGCTATAGTCTGGTACTCAGTGTTAGACTTGCTGCTATAGTCTGGTACTCAGTGTTAGACTTGCTGCCATAGTCTGGTACTCAGTGTTAGGCTTGCTGCTATAGTCTGGTACTCAGTGTTAGACTTGCTGCTATAGTCTGGTACTCAGTGTTAGACTTGCTGCCATAGTCTGGTACTCAGTGTTAGACTTGCTGCCATAGTCTGGTACTCAGTGTTAGGCTTGCTGCTATAGTCTGGTACTCAGTGTTAGACTTGCTGCTATAGTCTGGTACTCAGTGTTAGACTTGCTGCCATAGTCTGGTACTCAGTGTTAGACTTGCTGCCATAGTCTGGTACTCAGTGTTAGACTTGCTGCCATAGTCTGGTACTCAGTGTTAGGCCATTAGAGAGAGAAAGAGAACGGGAGATAGAAAGAGAGACAGAGGGGATGGGGAGAACGAGAGAGAAAGGGAAAGAGGGAGGAGAGAAAGAGAGAGAGAGTAACCTTCCTTTCGTCCAAGGATGATTGTGTATAACAGTGTCATTCCTCCAGTCTGGTTAAAATGCCACTACTGTAAATCACAACACATCAACATGTAAAAGTGAGAGACAGACAGCGGCCTCTTGTCAGCATGTCGTGGTGCCGTACCGTTAACACTCTTTTGTTCCGGGACTCTGTGTGCTGCCTGTGTGGAGCTTCCCGAGTCGCTCGGTAAACACAGGACTTGGGAGAGTACGCTAATGGATATATGCGTCAATTACATTACTAGTGGCAAGTATTTCATACTGTACCACTTAATGTAAAAAAAAAAAAAAACATCTGAACTATCCCTTTAAGCTGATCTATTCCTCTGCCTGAGCCGCCAGAAGGAGAAGAAAGAGCTTGTTTTGGGTCGGAGCCGTAGCTTCAGAAATAAGACAGAAATGAGAGAGAACAGTGGAGGCTAACAGTATACTGACTGTAGGGTACAGACGATCCCAGCAGCACAAAGCAGACTTTGATGTGATTCTGAGGGTAACTCCATACGAGAACATTCCACAATTCTAGAATCAGAATGGAGCCATTCATATTCACATGTGGCTGTAATACACATGGCCCTAGGCATGCATGCATACATATTATATACACACACACACACACACACAAAGAAGGTTGCACGAAATACACACACACACGCACGCACAGGCACACGCACACACACTTTCTCCCACCCCATTCGTTCCTGCTGATTCTCACTTGACAGCCCGGAGTCTCTGTGGAGCAGCAGGGCTGTGATTGGCCAAGGCCTTGGTGGGAGGCAGGAAGTCTTTGACACTCTCAGTCTTCGCCCCTAGGTCAGGGGTCAGCGGGAAAAGGGCGGGGCTTAGCAGACGCTCCTGTATGTCACACTTGATGCACACTGGACAGAGAGAGAGAGAGAGGTAGTTGGTGTGTGTGTGTGTGTGTGTGTGTGTGTGTGTGTGTGTGTGTGTGTGTGTGTGTGTGTGTGTGTGTGTGTGTGTGGGAGAGAGAGAGAGAATATGAAAATTAGTTCAGATAGGTACAGGCCAGGGGGGGTGATTGGATTCTGCCTCAATTGTTGTTCAATGATCCCAAACGAATGGTCTGAATCAATATTGATCAGTAAAAGTAATGGATGGAATTGACACTAGGTATCAGACCCTTAAGAGTTTTAAAGAACTGTGCCAGTGTAATTGTATTGGATAATAACGAGTCTATCTAGGTTGTCCTCGGACGGGCCCTCCATCGGTGCTTCCAGTCATCCCGATCCTCCATGCATCTGGCTAGCTCGCCGGTGCTTTCTGCTCCTGCATCTCTCCTTAGTATGTCCACGTAGGTTAATGTGGGACGTCCTCGTGATCGATGCCTGTGTGTTGGCTCCCACAGCACAAGTTTGCTGGTTGGCATCTCATGGTGTCTCTGGCAGTGACCTGCCAGCCTCATTCTCCTGACTGCCACTTTCTCGCTCAACCTTAACACCCCCCCATACAAGTTTGCATTAGTGACATGCTCATCCCTGTTGATGTTGAGCACCACACGCATCATTCTGGTGTGGCACCCATCCAGGGACTTCTGCAGGGTGGGCTTCAGGGTCCAGCATTCACTGCCATACAAAAGGACAGACTCAACTGTTGCATGAAAGAAGTTGAGCTTGATTTGATGGGGGAGGTTGGATTTCCACACACTGGTCATGCCGTTCAGAGCCCTCCACGCAAGCGCCTTCCTCACTTTAAGGTCTTGCTCGGATGAGTTGACCCACAAGCCCAGGTATTTGAAATCACAGACTTCCTTTAGAGCAGTGCCTCCTGTTGTCGTTAGAGGTGGATGATCCGGGAGGATGTTATACATTATGACCTCGGTTTTCTTGGCATTTAGCCTAAAGGCCTCTGCATGCTACAGAAACTTCAAAGCAACTGCAACACAACATCGACAAAGCAACGGTGTTTTAGACACTCTGCCTTTATGCTTCTGCAACATCGACGCGCAAAGTTAGTTTAACTAAAGTTAGTTTAGGTTCGTGTTAACGTTAGATAATGTACAAAATAAACGTATTTCCGGTGATTTTAGACGTCGCTCTTTTATTTTGAAATCCCCCGACCGGAAGTGTTATAGTGTCTGTTGCTAGCAGCTTAACTTTCTGTGCTTTTCGAGCTAACGTTACCGTAACGTCATTAGTTTCCAATGGAGAGGACCTCGGCTCACATGCAGCTCAAACTACCTATTGGAATAAATTAATTGATTGATGTTTAACTTGTCCCTGTGTATGTCCAGTCATTTCGACTAGCAAACGTTGTATTTAACGTTAAAGTTACCTCAGGATACCATTGTATTTAGTTGGTTAGCTATGTAGCTAATGTGGATAGCATTTTGTATAGCACCTGTTACAAAGGGTCAGATTAAACCGAATATATATATTTATTGCCTGAGATCCCATGTATAATATTTGTATATCGTTTGATATCCCTTGTATATTCTTTGTACATATACACTGAATATCCCTTTAGTCTACAGGACAGACCATAATATTCGTTCTCCTATTGGAAGCGATCCCCTAGGCGCCAGTGACTTACCCCTAGAGCTGACTTGAAAGCTACCGACACGAACATGTCCCAACTAGCCCCGGTTCCGCGTAGGAATACGGCTACCGAAATACGAATGGAACTATTTGTTCACCGTGCACATAAATAGGGCGCAAGAAATGTAGAACTCCTCTTAGTCCCTTGTCCCGTTCAGTCTCGTTCAGTTCCAGTTATCCAAGTGACGTCTCTCCCCACTACGCAACGTGGGCAGAGTAGGGCTCGCATCGCCCCAAGATAGAGTCTCGTGTTATCCTAATACGTTTGTTTAACGTATCGTTCGCTATTTATTAGTAAACCTTCATTACGAGTCAAAGACCATGTGAAGTGGGTAATTGTGCGTCTACATAGAGCATTTATTGCCGCGTACTAATAGGATAGTAACGTCAAGTTCAACCGTGCACTACCGCGCACCGGAGGATACCTACACCGGACCAGCAGAGCCACTTTCCGGCAAGGATTATTATTCTTCATTGCTTTGACCAAGCTGCTGGAGCAGAGAACCGCCTACCCCACTGCTACTGTGGGATCTACACCTGCCCGTGAGACCATCACTCGAGCCCGTCTCTGTCGTACCAGAGGCTCCACGGCTTTCACCTACGCGGCGCGCACCCTGGGACCAGGCTGCCTTTCCCCGCTGCTCCAGGGAGTAAGATCGCCTCCGTGGACCATTGACTTTCATAGAGCATTGCCTCCCCCTGCTGGCTTACAACCGGTAGTACACCCCCCCTCCCCAGAATACCAGATCTAATTCCTAACATTCCATATTGATTTACTTACGTACATTCTTTGCCTTATAAGCGCACCAAAGTAATGTAATATAATATTCTTTATGTAATAAATATTCTAAACGAGTATTTGTGTGGAAACCGTTTCATTGTGGAAGTGTTGTCATCTAATATACTTGTGTACAGTAAGGCCAGTAATGTACATACA
This sequence comes from Notolepis coatsorum, assembly GCF_963971535.1. Lineage (NCBI taxonomy): Eukaryota > Metazoa > Chordata > Actinopteri > Aulopiformes > Paralepididae > Notolepis > Notolepis coatsorum. The sequence goes on from NC_140165.1 coordinate 107,975,964, forward strand.
CGGTAGTAGTTTAATGATACTAATACTTGATTAATACAGTCAGGGAATTGTACCCCTCAGTTACAATTGGTCCTTCGAGCCGGAGGGTAACTAGTGTAATATTAATATAGTGTTATTAATATTGACATGGCCGATGACGAACACTCCACAAACGGTTCTCCTAAGCTAGATCGCCCGCAGCGCAGACGGCAGCCACCTCCCTATCTAGAGGCATACTCTGTCAGTCCAATACCTAGCTTTAAAGGGAAGTTAAACGCGGAAAAAGTAGAAAGTAAAATTATGTCCGACCCTAACAACCAGGCTACCCCGCCAACAGAGGCCCTAGTGGGTTCTAATGTAACTGACCAAGCTCACGGTGGGGACCAGGAGGGAACTGACACGACTTTACCCCCAGACAATACCGATCGCCAATGCCCAGCGCGAAGCCGCGCGCGACGCAGCCCATGCCCGGCGCGAGGCAGAGCGCGACCGGCTGCAGGCGGAGCTGATGGACAAACTGGTTGCCATGGCGACACCCCCTCACTCCGCACGGAGCTCCCAGAGATCGTCAAGACATGGGTCTAGGACACATTCCCCTACCCGACGAAGCGACCCGGGACCCCGCCAACAGGAGGATCCTGTCCACGTCTCGGAACCCCCTCCCCGGCCGGTCCATACGAGACCTAGCAACCGGGAAGAACCGGACCACGCCGAGAGACTGAACAGAAGACTCCAGGTCCTAGCAGAGGGAGAGGAGGAGGAGGAGTGTCAAGCCGACCAGCAGCAACGTGCTCTGGCCCAGGAGGCCCAGTACAGCCCCGACCAGCAGCAACGTACTCAGGACCAGGAGGTCCAGTACAGCCCAGAAGTCAGCCCCGAGGCCCTGCGCTACAAACCCCGACTCAACTCACGGGTGAGTTTGACGCACCGTCAGCCCCGAGGAACTGCACCTGGGTACCCGACCTTCGGTACCCACCAAGTACCAGCCCAAGACGACACGCAAGAGGAGACTCGCCGAGGAGGCCTCTCCCCCAACGCTCACCGATGTGCCAGTCATCCATGACATCATACATTGGCACACCGACGTTTCCAGACTTCACCCATGAGAATCGAGCACAGTATACGGAGCTCCGGATGTGCTTAGAGACAATGATGGTGGATGTCGCTGATGAACGCCACAAGTATGCAATATTACTGCAGCACCTGAAAGTGCCCCGAGCGCACAATATAGCGCTAGCCTATGCCACCTCTACGACCCCATACACCGCGGCTCTAGCAGCGCTGGACCAGAGATATGGGCGTATATGGGATTACGTAATAGAAGAGATAAGGCATATTGACCGCTTACCCCCAGCAACAGACAATCGCTCACTAGACGACCTGTCTATAAAAGTACAGTCCCTGGTAGGGATGCTGGGAGCGCAACGAGAAAAGGGTATGCACGAGCTATACGCCAACTCTAACGTCGAGAGGATTTTAGAGAAGCTGCCGCCCGCCAGACAGGAGCGCTTCAGGCGGCAAAGAGACCACCGTGATCCTAACGGTCCAGAACCATCCCTCCTAGACTTGGCCGACTTCCTGGCGAGAGAAGTCAGCAGCCTACGATTGGATACGTTCGTGCGGAGCACACCAAGCTCCAGAGAGGGACCTAGGAGAGTAAACGATGGCCGAAGATCGGTGACTGTTATGCACCAAGCCGAATCAGTACCGCAGCACCAGAACCACAACACCCCCTCGACGAAAGAGGACCAGTGGAAGATTGAGTGCCAGTACTGTGAGGGAGAACATCGGCTCTATCAGTGCGAAGATTTCAAGAAGCTGACCACGGATGATGTGAGCCAGTGGGTCAAGGACCACCGCCGCTGCTTCCGCTGCGCGCGCAGCCACCTAGCAGCTGAGTGCCGCTTGAAAAAGAAGTGCAGCAGGTGCGGTGGCACCCACCTGGAGGTCCTGCATGACATCAACAGGCGTCAGCCAGGACAACAGAGTGGGCCCGTCGCGGTAATGTACCATGCCGAGGCGGTGGCACCAGAACCAAAGTTCCACCAGACCGCTCCCTGGTGTCCCGACTGCTACGGCAGACACTGGGAGTCAAGGTGCGACTCGTACCATATAGAGTCTACGTCACCACCCACAGGAGTGCTCCACATTGACCAGCACAGCGGGACCCCCCGTGTGCTCCTCAAAGTGGTCAGAGTGCTCCTGAGCCACGAGGACAAGGTCCTGGACACTTACGCCGTCCTGGACGATGGGTCCGAAAAGACTCTCCTCCTCGCTTCCGCAGCAGCCCAGTTGGGCCTGCGAGGTGTCAAAGATACGATGACCATACGCACCATCAGAAGGGACCAGAAGACCATAAAGGGTGAAAAGGTCTCCTTCGAGATAGCAGCGGTGGACAAGCCCGAGAAGCAGTATAGTATAAGTAACGTCTTCACCAGCCACGACATAGGCCTGTCGCAGTACACCTACCCCATCCCACAGCTGATGGCTAAGTATGGGCACCTACGTCAACTACCTATACCGCTTATCGACGGCGACACACCGACCCTGCTCATCGGCTCCGACCACGCGGACCTCATTCTCCCAATTGAGGCGGCCCACGTCGGACCCAAAGGATGCCCGGTCGCGGTTCAGACCCGACTGGGATGGACGCTCCAAGGCCCCCTCTACGGACTTGACAGTCAACCCACGTCTACAAGCTGCCTACACACAGAGGCGAGCGACACCGGCCTCTCCCCCGTACAGCAGAGGCTATTGACATTAAGCGAGAGGCCCGTGAGAGAACCGTGGGTACCAGAGGGAGTTCGGAACTCCACCCCCCTCAGCTGCGCTTCAGACGTAGCTGACCTCGAACCCAGCACCCCAAGCGACTCCTTGACGGGGCGGCCGGGACCGGCCCCTCCTCACACGGGGTACAGAGCGAACAAGAGAAACAGACGGAGGAGGAGAAAGCACAGCCAAGCACAGATCAAAGCAGTCTCAGGCCTGCTTCCTCCTAAGCCCCCCTTCATCCCGTCCAGTCGTCATGACCATAGACCAGTCACCACCCCGAGCTGCGTGGCCGGCCGGCCGCGTAAGCAAAGTGACCACTGGTGCCGACGGAAAGGTCAGAGTGGCAGAAGTGCTCGGCCAAGGGCGGATCTACAACCGACCCGTGGCGAGGCTGATAGAGTCGCCAAGGCTCCCCGACTCGCCTAATGACGACCATGACCCCTGACTTTGTGAACTGCCCGACCCCTCACAGACATTGAGTAGTGGACAGTGCGGTTAATCTGTCTCTGCTTAGCTAATTAGGTGGGACTAATTAGGGGGCGGCTGTTACAAAGGGTCAGATTAAACCGAATATATATATTTATTGCCTGAGATCCCATGTATAATATTTGTATATCGTTTGATATCCCTTGTATATTCTTTGTACATATACACTGAATATCCCTTTAGTCTACAGGACAGACCATAATATTCGTTCTCCTATTGGAAGCGATCCCCTAGGCGCCAGTGACTTACCCCTAGAGCTGACTTGAAAGCTACCGACACGAACATGTCCCAACTAGCCCCGGTTCCGCGTAGGAATACGGCTACCGAAATACGAATGGTACTATTTGTTCACCGTGCACATAAATAGGGCGCAAGAAATGTAGAACTCCTCTTAGTCCCTTGTCCCGTTCAGTCTCGTTCAGTTCCAGTTATCCAAGTGACGTCTCTCCCCACTACGCAACGTGGGCAGAGTAGGGCTCGCATCGCCCCAAGATAGAGTCTCGTGTTATCCTAATACGTTTGTTTAACGTATCGTTCGCTATTTATTAGTAAACCTTCATTACGAGTCAAAGACCACGTGAAGTGGGTAATTGTGCGTCTACATAGAGCATTTATTGCCGCGTACTAATAGGATAGTAACGTCAAGTTCAACCGTGCACTACCGCGCACCGGAGGATACCTACACCGGACCAGCAGAGCCACTTTCCGGCAAGGATTATTATTCTTCATTGCTTTGACCAAGCTGCTGGAGCAGAGAACCGCCTACCCCACTGCTACTGTGGGATCTACACCTGCCCGTGAGACCATCACTCGAGCCCGTCTCTGTCGTACCAGAGGCTCCACGGCTTTCACCTACGCGGCGCACACCCTGGGACCAGGCTGCCTTTCCCCGCTGCTCCAGGGAGTAAGATCGCCTCCGTGGACCATTGACTTTCATAGAGCATTGCCTCCCCCTGCTGGCTTACAACCGGTAGTACACCCCCCCTCCCCAGAATACCAGATCTAATTCCTAACATTCCATATTGATTTACTTACGTACATTCTTTGCCTTATAAGCGCACCAAAGTAATGTAATATAATATTCTTTATGTAATAAATATTCTAAACGAGTATTTGTGTGGAAACCGTTTCATTGTGGAAGTGTTGTCATCTAATATACTTGTGTACAGTAAGGCCAGTAATGTACATACACGGTAGTAGTTTAATGATACTAATACTTGATTAATACAGTCAGGGAATTGTACCCCTCAGTTACAGCACCAATGCTAGCTGGCTGGCTACAGCCTTATTTACTAAATTATGGAGGCTTTTTAATCGTCAAGGTAAGAGAGGATTTGTCATGATCAACTGAAGGCGTATGCTATGGAACAATATGTGCTTGGGTTTTCAGAAAAAGGCCGGCAGCTATGTGACGCTAATTATTTAGCATCATCGCTGGCTGGCTACAACAATGGCGTATGGTATTCTCTGCGAGACCAATATTATTCTATGACAGCCCCGCCCCCATTCGCTAACCAACCAATCACTGCTACGCAATATCAACGCAACGGTTGTTTAGGTTAGATTTTGGAGACATGTACGCAGCATCCTCGCAACACAGTCTACAAGACCCTAAACAACAACCGCGCTGAAATCGCGCTGATGTTGTGTTGAAGTTGCTTTGAAGTTGCTGTAGCATGTAGAGGCCTTAAGGCCAACCTTGGCACACTCTGTCTCCACTCTGCACAGGAGTTCCTGTGCCTGCTCTACGTGGTCAGAGAGCAGGCTGATGTCGTCCGCGTAGTCCAGGTCTGTTAGCACTACGGCGGGGTGTCGTCTCGATCTCCTTGGGGTTATTGTGAGACCAAGTTCCTGCTCCCGTCCATTGATGGCGATAATAACCGATAATAACGAGTGCACCCAAGTGAATGTGGAAGTTGGATCTGTGGGGCTAGTAGTAGTGTTAATCAAAGTAAAACGTTACATTATACCTAGAAACCTTCAAGTCTCATGGAGTATTTTACATCCCGTATCAACATCAACGGCTGTGTGAATGGCATTTGGTTTGGTAAGCTGTGGTCAACTAAAACATACACCATATACACCTACAAACACAACATTAACCTCTTAACTGGCACCCCCCAAAGGTGCCAATTTTTTTTACTTGAACTTGAGGACGGCATACTTTTTTTGCAAACCAAAATACCATACTTTATACTTATAGCAAAAGAGCCTGGTCTCTTTTGAAAGATAACATTCTGACGTTTCTGATACAATAAAGAAATTCACTTTTAGTGCTAATGAAATAGAGTAACATAGGTCTGAACTTGAGTTGTAGAAAAACTTGTTACATAATTACATCATCATTAGAATGTTCAGTTCCAAATTCTATCTCTCTTGTTTGTTTGTGTGTGTGTGTGTGTGTGTGTGTGTGTGTGTGTAGTCCGCATGCCTGGGCTAGGTCTCTCATTGGGTGATTTCCATTCCAGGTTGCTAGGCAACAACAGGTGGAGGTGTTCTCTGTCTCCGCCCTGCTCGTGAAACCAGGCCTTCAGCACCATCTCCATGGCAACCACACTGTTCTCCACCCGCTGTAGGTCCACCTCCGTCCCCAGCATCACACCGTCTGGAGACAGACAAACTGTACATTAACCCTTTAACCTTCTGTAGTGTGGTAGTGAAAGGGATATACCGACTATCTACACAGTATCTAATGACAATAGAATGATACCTTCTACCGGGGCGGCTAGGTGGTGTAGTGGGCAAGGCACTCGCCACCAGTGTGGAGACGCTAGGATTCGCGTGTTCGAGCCCAGCTCTCCACATTGTTTTCAGTTTAGCTGGTCGTCCGTACTAATACACATTGGCCGTATTACGGGGAGGGAAACTGAAGGGTGGGGATCGGGCGTTGTGAACAAGCGACTCCTACAGGTCGGTTGGTGCGCCTGCGCAGTAGAATCAGGAAGTGTCGGTGGCAGCGTGAGCCTCCCACGCGTTACTCCTCGACACTGAGAGATCGAGCTGCGCAGGTGAAAAGATGCGACTGCTGTTACCTCAAGTACCGGAGGGGACTTGTGCTATGTATGACTTAGTCCACATTGCAGCCGGCTTGTGGGAGGCAAGAAACAGCGTTCGTGACAGGGGAGGGTTGAATTGGATGATACGAAATTGGGATGGGAGAAAAATATAGAAAAATGGGAGAAAAAGTGGATCAAAAAAAAAAAAATTATACCTTCTACCCTTTTAGACTGCATTTAATACAGTGCTTTTATCCAAAGCGCTTTACAACTTATGCCTCACATTCACCCATACACAGACGGCGATGGCAACCAGACCGGTGCCATTCCTGCTCATCGGAGGCAGTTGAGGGGGTTAAGTGTCTTGCTCAAGGACATTTCAACACACTGACGAAAGGGGCCGGAATCGAACAGTTGGGAAAGCCTGGTCAAGGGTAAGTGCTTACAATTTATTTTTAATAAATAGAAAATAAATATGACACCCATTCAAAAGCCATATTATTATATTAAAATGCACTATTGTTAGATCAGAGAATATAAGGTTGTTTTTCCTGAAAAGCTGTAAAACATTACAGTGAAGTGGTCATAAGGTTTGTTTTTAAATGCTATTTCACTCTTTCACCAGTAGATGGAAACAAAGATCAGTAAATGCAACACATGGCCTCAGTGAGTTATAGCCATACTGTGTATAGTGAATGCATAGTGAAATATGAGGAATATAGATAGTTGCCTTGGAGCGATGGACAGATGACAGATTGTTATACTTCCTCAGACAAGAACTCAGGGATACATGTAATATTTCACTTTATGCCATGTAGGACTCAAGGCTCATAATGATAAAGCTATTGCTGCTACCGTCATCTCGTTTAAACCCATAGACTAAGATAGCAGACTGGAGGCTTAAGGACTTGGCACACTGGGGGGAATGAACAATGTCTTAATTGAGTCTTACTAGGGATGCTCGATATTGGCTTTTTTACCGATACACCGATATTGTCCAACTCTTAATTTCCGATACCGATATCAACCGATACCGATATATGCAGGCCCCCCCCCCCCCCCCCCAAAAATGAATAATTTCAGGTAATTAACATTACATATATCTTGTCGTGTAATTAACACAACATTATGCATTTTTTTAAACCGATACCGATATTTTCCGATATCAAATTTTTATGTCAATATCGGCCCATAATATCTATCAGACATCTCTAATTCTTACAGGAAATGTATCTTGTAAAGTCATCAAGCTGGTAACGTGTTCTCTGGCTGACACACCACCTCTGTTTAGGTCACAGCTAATCCAGAACAAGAGGTGACATAGTAGAGTTGATTGATTTCAATGTAATGAACTGTTGCCTTATGCTGCCACTAAGGCTCTGCCCTACACCTGGGGGTATAATGAAGTCTACTAACAAATCTGACATATAACATAAAACAGAGACAAAGCAGCAGTAAACAACAACCACAACAAGGGCTTGAGGGTTGTTCCTGGTGAAGTCTTTGTGGGGATACATGTATTATTGGTAATGGCTGTTCTGTACAGAAGGGCTCTGAATCAGTTACTGGAAAGGAGGGTTTTTTATTGATTATTGATTGGGTGGAACAAGTTGCCTTGTCATACTGTGAGGTGGGCAGAGACCACTGGGTAGTGTAGAGGTCTAAACACTGGAGCGGCTGGGTAGTGTAGAGGTCTAAACACTGGAGCGGCTGGGTAGTGTAGAGGTCTAAACACTGGAGCGGCTGGGTAGTGTAGAGGTCTAAACACTGGAGCAGCTGGGTAGTGTAGAGGTCTAAACACTGGAGCAGCTGGGTAGTGTAGAGGTCTAAACACTGGAGCAGCTGGGTAGTGTAGAGGTCTAAACACTGGAGCAGCTGGGTAGTGTAGAGGTCTAAACACTGGAGTGGCTGGGTAGTGTAGAGGTCTAAACACTGGAGCAGCTGGGTAGTGTAGAGGTCTAAACACTGGAGTGGCTGAGTAGAGTAGAGGTCTAAACACTGGAGCGGCTGGGTAGTGTAGAGGTCTAAACACTGGAGTGGCTGAGTAGAGTAGAGGTCTAAACACTGGAGCGGCTGGGTAGAGTAGAGGTCTAAACACTGGAGCAGCTGGGTAGTGTAGAGGTCTAAACACTGGAGTGGCTGAGTAGAGTAGAGGTCTAAACACTGGAGCAGCTGGGTAGTGTAGAAGTCTAAACACTGGAGCAGCTGGGTAGTGTAGAAGTCTAAACACTGGAGCAGCTGGGTAGTGTAGAGGTCTAAACACTGGAGCAGCTGGGTAGTGTAGAGGTCTAAACACTGGAGTGGCTGAGTAGAGTAGAGGTCTAAACACTGGAGCGGCTGGGTAGAGTAGAGGTCTAAACACTGGAGTGGCTGAGTAGAGTAGAGGTCTAAACACTGGTGCGGCTGGGTAGTTGTAGTAATCCAAACTACTGTACTACGCAGTGACGTCATCACGTCACAGGCAGTAGCCTAGGTTGCGAGAGGGTTTGACGGTTGGCAGTTGTAATGTGACCCTGAACTACACTCAGTAAACGCTCTGATATAAAACCATCATCTCTTCATTATCGTGCACCACAAACATTACAGTGGCGACGAGGATATGACTGGATACATAGGCTATACGCTATGTGAAGGACTTGTCGAACTTTCTGGAAGAAAGAAGAAAGAACCACGAAGTTTGCCGGTCCGACGTGCGTGCTTAGCTAAACAAAGCTAACGTTAACTAATGTTAATGCGGTGCTGGATGCAAGAAGAGGAGATGAACTCCATCCTCATGGGAAGCCAAGCAGCTATTCTGCCGTTCGACACGGAGACAGACCCGGGTTCATTGGGAACGAGATGGAGTAAGTGAATTCAGAGATATGACCATTTCCTAGTAGCAATGAACATTGTGAATGATGGCAGGAAAAGGGCTTTACTGTTGCATTTAGCTGGAGAACGAGTGCATGACATATATGACACTCTCGCCGGGACTGATGATGATTATAATGTTACAAAGACGAAGCTAAATAGATATTTCTCCCCAAAGAAAAACATGCAGTGCCTTGTTTATAAGTTCAGAAAAGCTATGCAGCAGGCTGGTGAAAATCTGGATACTTACCACACTCAGCTCCGTATGCTCGCCAAAGACTGTGAATTCGCAGAAACAGACTGCGAGATCAAAGCACAGCTCATTCAGAGCTGCAGTTCCTCGAGAGTCCGCAGGAGGGCGCTGAGAGAATCCGAAATGACATTAGAAGCTTTGTTGAACTTTGGGAGAACACTGGAGTTATCAGAACAGCAGGCTGTGGGCATTGAGCAAGGAGCAACCGCTGCTGTCAATGCGCTGGAACACAGGCAAAGGCCACAGACAGCTGATTACAAGGGAAATAGGAACAACAGCAGACAATGCATGAATTGTGGAGGAAGATATCCTCACAATGGAGATTGCCCAGCCAAAGGAAAAGAGTGCAACATATGTGGAAAACTAAATCACTATGCCAAGGTATGTCGTATGAATATAAATAAATCAGCACAAAGTCAAGAGAAGAAATCAGATCGAAGTGAGGATAAAGACGCCACATATGGAAAATGGAAACACACAAGAAAAGTTAATCAAGTCACTACATCTTTCTGCGCACACAGTGCACACAGCGCACACGGAGATTCGTCCAGCAGTGAAGACGACCAATATGTGTTTGCTGTGAATGGCGAAGCCTGCACTAAACACCCTCGAACGCATGTCAGGCTCAATGACATTAAAGTGCAAGTACTGATTGACTCTGGAGCGTCGGTTAACATAATAAGTGAAACCGTGTTTAACACACTTGAGCCAAAACCAACGATGAGAGCAGCAAAGATCAAGATCTTCTGCGTCAGACAACGCTCTGCCCATCACAGGTGTCTTCGAGTGCAGTGTCCAGGCGAAGGACAGAAACACGGAGGCAACATTCTACGTGCTGAAAGGAAATGGACATTCGCTCCTGAGTTATGACACAGCTAGTAAGCTTGGGCTTATTAAAATTATCAACAGTGTCGACCTCGCCACCCGCAGCGTGGCAGATTAACTGATTGACAGCTACCCAGAGCTGTTCACCGGCATTGGAAAACTAAAGGATTTTCAGGTGAAGTTATACATAAACCCTGACATACAGCCAACGTGTCAACCACACAGGAGAGTGCCTTTTCACGTTCGACAGAAGGTTGAGGAAGAATTAAAGAGGCTGGAGGATGACGACATCATCGAACGGGTGACCGGACCAACGCCCTGGGTGTCGCCCATTGTGACCCCTCCGAAGCCTAAGGATCCTGATAAGGTCAGGATTTGTGTCGACATGCGGCAAGCAAACGTGGCTGTACAGAGAGAACGTCATCTCACACCTACAATGGACAACGTGATCCATGAGCTCAACGGTGCGAGATTCTTCTCAAAACTGGACCTCAACAAAGGATACCATCAGCTAGAGCTACATCCTGACAGTCGGTATATCACTACCTTCACCACACACCTGGGTCTGAGACTGAGTTTTGGTATATCATCTGCTGCTGAGGTTTTTCAGAACGCCATGTCAATCCCTGCATGGCATCCCTGGTGTCAAAAATCTCAGAGATGACATCATAGTATATGGTGCAACCCAGAAGGCCCATGACGACGCTCTGACAGCAGTGTTCGCCAGACTGAAGGAATGTGGTCTCACACTCAACGTGACAAGTGTGAGTACAACAAAGAACGACTCGAGTTTTTTGGTTTTATTTTTTCCGCAGACGGCATCTCAGCAGACCCCCGGAAAGTGACAACGATACATCAGGCCGCTGAACCCAAGGACCCTGCGGAGATCAGGAGCCTCCTTGGAATGGCAAATTACTGTTCAAGATTTATACAGGATTTCTCTACCATCACTGCACCCCTCAGAGAGCTAACAAAGAAAGAAGTGCCCTGGTGCTGGGGTGAAGAACAGTCAAAAGCACTACAAACTCTCAAGGAGAGTCTCACAAGCAACACCACCATGTCATACTTTGACCCGAAAAAGGACACTGAACTGGTCGTGGACGCCAGCCCGTTTGGTTTGGGTGCCATTCTCTCTCAAGGAAAAGAGGGAGAGAAACGCGTCATAGCGTATGCCAGCCGTATGCCAGGAGATACTCACAGACAGAACGAAAAGGTCTAGCGATTGTGTGGAGTTGTGAGCATTTCCATCTATATCTCTACGGACATCCATTTACCCTAGTGACTGATCACAAGCCGCTAGAAATGATTTGGAACAACCCAAGGTCCAAGCCACCTGCCCGGATAGAGAGAGGCTCCAGCCCTATGACTTTCGAATCGTCTACAAAAAGGGAGCGGACAATCCAGCGGATTACATGTCACGCCATCCGATCCCCATACAAACATCCACGAACACAAGAGCCTCGAAAGTTGCAGAGGAATATGTCAACTTCATATCTCTGTTCGCCACACCCAAGGCGATGACGCTGGAAGAGATAAAAACAGAGACATTAAAGGACAACACGCTACAACAAGTCAGTGCCCACATTAAGAACGACACGTGGCACAGAGTGACAGATAAAACGCCAAATGCTCATGCACTACGGCAGTATAGACATGTCAGCACGGAACTCACACTCTCAGCGAGCGAGGACATTATACTCCGGGGAAGCAGGATCGTCATGCCCCTGTCCCTACAGCAGAGAGTCCTGGAACTTGCACATAAAAGCCATCAAGGCATTGCAAAGACCAAAGCCCTCCTCCGAGAGAAGGTGTGGTTTCCCAACATTGATCAACAGGCTGAAGCCCTCAGTCGAAACTGCCTAGCGTGTCAGGCTACAACTCCAATCACAAGAACGGAACCACTCAAGATGTCAGAGCTACCAGAAGCGCTGTGGCATTCTGTGAGTGCAGATTTCTATGGTCCCCTCCCGTCCGGAGAATACCTGCTGGTGATCGTAGACGACTACACACGCTACCCTGTAGTGAACATCATCCGTTCTACATCCGCCAATGTGGTGATACCCAGCATGGACAGTGTCTTCTCCCCTTTTGGGATACCCCGAGTCGTCCGGACAGACAATGGACCTCCGTTTAACGGCTCACAGTTTTCCCAGTTTGCCAGTTACATGGGATTTCATCACAGGAAAATAACACCTTTGTGGCCGCAGGCTAACGCCACCGCTGAAAGATTTATGCGTACTCTTGGCAAGATCATCCGGATAGCCCCGATGCAAGGTCTGCCATGGAAGCAGCAGTTGAACATCTTCCTCCGTAAGTACAGATCTACACCCCACTGCACGACAGGAAGATCACCAGCAGAACTGATGTTCCAGAGACCAATGAACACCAAGATACCATCCGCCTGTCATATCACCATTCCTACTGACAGCGAGGTGCGCAAGAGAGACACTGAGGCAAAGTCTAAAATGAAAGCTTGTTCTGACAACCGACAACATGCTACACAATCCAACATCGTGCCAGGTGACACTGTGCTCTGTCGTAAGCCGAGGCAGAACAAACTCACAACACCCTACAGAAAAGAACCACTCACAGTCACAAGCGTTAAAGGCTCCATGGTGACTGCTGGACGGCATGGCTATGCCACAACGAGGAACAGTTCATTCTTCAAAAAGATCCATCCCGAGGCACAGCGACGTCCGCTGCCACATCTAGACCCAGACATGGATCCTGATCCGGACGACAATGAAGATGCTGAACCAGCACCGCCGCCGCTCAGATATCCAGTCAGGCAGCACAGACCCGTTCTGTAGTGCAAAGATGTATAATGTATAATGTTATTTATACATGTTTATTAGGCAGCATTATTCCTGAGTTTCGTTTGACACTAAGTTGTAATACCAACTATTTGACAGTTTGTCTTCTTAAAAAAGAAGTAGTAGCGGCTGAGTAGAGTAGAGGTCTAAACACTGGAGCGGCTGAGTAGTGTAGAGGTCTAAACACTGGAGCAGCTGAGTAGTGTAGAGGTCTAAACACTGGAGCGGCTGAGTAGAGTAGAGGTCTAAACACTGGAGCGGCTGAGTAGAGTAGAGGTCTAAACACTGGAGCGGCTGAGTAGAGTAGAGGTCTAAACACTGGAGCGGCTGGGTAGTGTAGAGGTCTAAACACTGGAGCGGCTGGGTAGTGTAGAGGTCTAAACACTGGAGCGGCTGAGTAGAGTAGAGGTCTAAACACTGGAGCGGCTGGGTAGTGTAGAGGTCTAAACACTGGAGCGGCTGAGTAGAGTAGAGGTCTAAACACTGGAGCGGCTGGGTAGTGTAGAGGTCTAAACACTGGAGCGGCTGAGTAGTGTAGAGGTCTAAACACTGGAGCGGCTGGGTAGTGTAGAGGTCTAAACACTGGAGCGGCTGAGTAGAGTAGAGGTCTAAACACTGGAGCGGCTGAGTAGTGTAGAGGTCTAAACACTGGAGCAGCTGGGTAGAGTATAGGTCTAAACACTGGAGCGGCTGGGTAGTGTAGAGGTCTAAACACTGGAGCAGCTGGGTAGAGTAGAGGTCTAAACACTGGAGCGGCTGGGTAGTGTAGAGGTCTAAACACTGGAGCGGCTGAGTAGAGTAGAGGTCTAAACACTGGAGCGGCTGGGTAGAGTAGAGGTCTAAACACTGGAGCGGCTGGGTAGTGTAGAGGTCTAAACACTGGAGCGGCTGAGTAGAGTAGAGGTCTAAACACTGGAGCGGCTGGGTAGTGTAGAGGTCTAAACACTGGAGCGGCTGGGTAGAGTAGAGGTCTAAACACTGGAGCGGCTGAGTAGAGTAGAGGTCTAAACACTGGAGCGGCTGGGTAGTGTAGAGGTCTAAACACTGGAGCGGCTGAGTAGAGTAGAGGTCTAAACACTGGAGCGGCTGAGTAGAGTAGAGGTCTAAACACTGGAGTGGCTGAGTAGAGTAGAGGTCTAAACACTGGAGCGGCTGAGTAGAGTAGAGGTCTAAACACTGGAGCGGCTGAGTAGAGTAGAGGTCTAAACACTGGAGCGGCTGAGTAGTGGCTTCGGTGTTCTTCTCCTACCAGGCGATGATCTTCCCAAACAGGATGCTCTCGACTTTAGTACCTTGGGAGAGAGAGGCCATGATGAACTTCCCCAGATGGCTGAGGAAGAAGAAGCGCTTCATTTAGCTGACGCTTAAACCAAAGCGACTTACAAGTTCTGTACAGTCAGCAGGAAGGGTACAGCTCTGGCAGCTAAGGGTAAGTGATATTGTTCGTCAAACAGTGTCAAACTTGAGTGCTATACAGACTTTAGTGCATATTAGCATAGTAGGTAATAATAATATAGGCATGGTAGATTCCTTAGTAACAGAGTGCATGCTAGTAAAAGACAGTAGTGGCGCGGCTGGGTAGTGTAGAGGTCTAAGCAATCGCCTACCACTGCAGAGACTCTGAATCCAGCTGTCAGCGGTGCCTCCAGCTTGTTGGCAGTGTATGAGTCCTGGTCATTGCAAACAGCGACTCCTACTGGTCGGTCGGGGTGCCTGTTCAGCAGGGAGGGGATCTGGGGGAAATAGCGTGAACCTCTGCACGCGTTACGTTCTCCCAGTGAACCTCATCGCTGTCAGGTGAAAAGAAGCGTCTGACGACTCCACATGTATCGGAGGAGGTATGTGATATTACACCCTCCCCAGACCGACAGTGGGGCAATGACCAGGAAGGGAATTGGCATAACAGGAAAAATAAGACGACAGAAAATTGGGCAGGTTTCGGCGGTTCTGACTGTCGTGGGAAGTTTGTTCCACCATTGCGGAGCAAGGACAGCGAATAGCCTGCTTCTCTTTGATGACCCCCCCCCCCCCCCCCCCCCTCCCCGGAGCTCGGATAGTAGTGGTTCTGAGGTGGCCAGAAGATGTAGAGCGGAGGGGTCTTGAGGGTGTGTAGTTAGTTAGAGGCCATTGACCGGAGGTAGACAGGAGCCGTTCCCTTCGCTGCACGGTATATCAGGTCAAGGACCTTAAAGTGGGATTCATGCAGCCATGTGAAGCCAGTGCAGCTCTCTAAGAAGTGGGGTAACATGGGCTGACTTTGGTAGGTTGGAGATCAGGTGGGACAATTACAGTATTTCAGTCATTATCATTATTTATTTAATCAACCTCCATAGCCATCCATGATCTCTGAGATGGGAGGCTGTCCTCTCCATGTCCAGTAATATAAATTGATCAACACAGAAGATATAGGACCTACATCTAGAATATAGAACGCCCTTCCCCATCTCCTCTCTGTCCTCTAATGTCATTGTATCATCTCCTCTCTGTCTGCTAATGTCATTGTACAGAATAGACTGACCCTTTAGAAGTCCCCCCTCTCTCTTTACCTCCATCTCTTTCATTGCTGTTCAATAGTTGATCAGTTGTAATGGACAAGAGTATATATAGTGGGGCGACATAGCTCAACATATCAAACCAATTGTTCATGTTGTGATAAAAGCACCAAATTTGGCAGATGTGTTGATAGATATATTGGGAACAAAACAGGATATTGGGGCGTTACAAACTAGCACCCTTGTGGTCGTGGCAGGCATTTTTCAAAATGGCCACCAGCTGTTTTAATAGAGACATAAGTACAGCAATTATCACACTGATACAGAAAAAAGGAAAGGATGGAAACATCTGTGCTAACTATCGTCCATTGTCCCTTCTTAATGGAGACTTAAAATTATATGCCAAGGTCCTCGCACGGCGTCTAGAGACGATACTGCCAATATTGGTCCACCCAGACCAAACTGGATTTGTTAAACAAAGATTTGCATCAGATAATTTAAGACAACTGTTACACATTATTGACAAAGCTCCAAAAATATCACCATGTGCAGTGTTGTCCCTTGACGCCGAAAAGGCCTTCGATAGGCTGGAATGGGAGTACTTATGGCACACCATGAAGAATATGGCATTTGGAGACACATTTATAAATATGCTCAAAATCTTATATCATAATCCAACGGCCATGGTTATCACATCCAATCAGGGTTCCACACCCTTCCCTATCAGACGTAGCGTCAGGCAGGGTTGCCCCGCCTCCGCATTATTATTTGCGTTATCTCTTGAACCCTTGGCCCAATTCTTTTTAAATTGTGCCGAAATAAAACCCATAATAGTAAATAACACTTACCATAAAATTTGTCTGTACACAGACGATCTGTTATTATTTCTTGACAATACACCACGGTCCCTACCTGTAGTCCTAGACACATTTTAGTTTTATTTCAGGCTACAAGATCAACTTGAATAAATCAATTTTACTTCCCCTAAATACAGCAGCAAGTAGTCCCCACCTACATACAGAAATACCAGTGGGCTCTGGTTTCAGATATTTAGGTATAGATATATACCCATCCATTGACAAAATTGTGTCAAAATATTACAAGAGCCTTCAGAAGTTAAACCGTTGGTCACTATTATTAATCCCATTTTCAGTCAGGCTTTCAGTAGTCAAGACCCATATTCTCCCTAAGATCAATTTTCTGGTAAGCATGATTCATTTACCGCCACCTCCAGGATTTTGGGAGAAGCTACAGGGACTAGTATTCAAATGTATATGGCGTGAACAACATCCACGAATCAGCAATTCCACACTCCAAAACAGTAGGAAAGCAGGAGGGCTATCGGTTCCTAATTTCGAACAGTACTATTTTTCTTTTATGCTCAGACCGTTGCTAAGATGGTTCAATAATGATTCTGACATACCATGGGTGAATATCGAGAGGCACATTGTATCTCCATATACACTCAAAGATATCCTCTTTTCTGGTCTATCCCAAAGCTTTTGCCGTACTAAATTCGGCCCAATTATAGCACATTCAATTTACGTCTGGAAATATTTTGCCGAAACGGGACAGTGGAACACAAAATGGCACATAGATACCCCTATTTTTAATAACAACTTCTTACTGTTGGGAGGGAAACCAGCTACATTTCCCAATTGGCAAAGACAAGGTATTCACAAACTATCTGACATATACAGTGAATACAGTCTCAGATCATTTCAAGAGCTCAAACAAATCTATAATGTCCCCATGTTACGCACTGCAATGCGCACTTATGGTGTCCCATGGAATCAGCCTTTACCAGGTCACCCTTTAATGAATATAGTGAATGGCATAAATGTTAAAATGGTTTTGTTTCTGGGTTATATAATAAAATACAAGGAAAACTAAACAGAACTACAGGTAATACCACTGTCTGGAACATAGATTTAAAGAATTACAACGCCTGCACAAATTGGCAGAATGTATGGGATAATATTCCGTTAACCTCTCGTAATTATAATAACCAATTAACTCATTACAAAATGATACAAAGATTTTATCTGTCACCCAGGAAACTCTGTCAAATAAAAATATTACAAAGTCCTCTATGTGCTTTATGTCCGCAAAAAGTCATAGGAACATACATACATATGATGTGGGAATGTCCAGGAGTACTAGCTTTTTGGGCCAAGGTTGCATTATTTCTCACTAATATAACGGAGATAAACATACCTTGTTTGCCACACATTTTATTATTAAATGATGATTCATCTCTAAAATTAACACCTCACAAAAAGAGAGTGTTTCTGGCCGGTTTAACGGCAGCAAAGAAAATGCTTGTAATGAGATGGAAACCACCTCATAGTCTCAATATTTACCGTTGGAAACTGTCCTTCTACGAAGTATTGAGATCAGAGGCATCCAGTGCTAGAGCACAGGGAGCAAGGACAGAATCGATCCAAATATGACTTACTGTGGCCCAGAAGGTAAAATCAGTACTCCACTAGGTTGAACACTTGTACCTTGACACCAGAGAATGAACAAAAATCATGTTGCTGTTTTTTTTTAATCTTTTCTTTTTCTGTTTACTGTTATAATTTTTTGTTGTTGTTTCTAAATTGTATTTTTCCCTATTACTTTGTAACAGAATCAGAGGTTATCTAACAAACATAATCATGATTTCTTTTCTAATTAATTGTATCCTATACATGTATGCATCATGGTTTCCCCCTTTCCTAAAATGTCTATGCAAACCCGGGGGGCTGGGAGGGGGGTTAAGAAGCGACCTGGGCTGTCTCTATGTGAACCCGGGGGGCTGGGAGGGGGGTTAAAAAGCGACCTGGGCTGTCTCGCAGCCACAGGACCGCCAGAACGGAGGAAAAGACTGTCACAACTGCAACAGGCAGGCTACACAGTATATGAATATACTGACGGACAGTCTATACTGAAAAGACACTTTTTATGCCACTGTGTGAATCAATATGAAATGCTGTGTGTCTTTCCTCTGAACTTGTTTTAAAAAAAGACAAAATAAAAAGTTGGTCACAAAAAGAGAATGGCCACCAGCGCTTGGTCAAACTTTCTTATCCCATTGGATTTGCATGCAATAATGGATATAAGATATAAGATCCCACTAACCCTGAAAACCAAATAAAATACTCACTCACCATTCTAAGGACATTTACAAACATTTTTGTAATTTCATTATATTAATATATAGTGGCGTGAATCAGTAAAACAGTTATCGTAGCAGGCTGCAACTTAAATATGTAATTTCCATATTATAGCATACTAAAGTGCAAATGTTATTTATTTAAGTAGTATGAGGTATAAGCTGGCCCCAAGCTTACATTGCAAAAGCAAAAAATAATTTAAATGTACATTTATTTTTTTATATATTATTATTATTATTATTATTATTATTATTATTATTATTATTATTATTATTATTATTATTATTATTATTATTATATATTTTTTTACCACATGGTGGCGTTGGCGATGAAGATAACTCTGTGAATCAGAGTGTGGACAAAATGTCCTGGGCTGCATACCATGCAAGTCAACAGCTTGCTGGAAGAAAAGTAATCTGCCCAAGTGCCCTACTACCCCTGTTCCACGAGAGTGCCCACACAGTGGCAATGATCAAACGATCATTACATCCACTACTACTGGATGTAGTCAGAAATGCAGTTCAACATCTGAATTCTGGGCAGACACCAGTAGTAACATTTGATCAACCCCTGTATGCTATTGCCAAGCAGATCCAGTGGAAGTGGCCAGAGATGTACAGTATGGGGAAGACAGATTGGTTGTGATGTTTGGCGGCCTGCATATAGAGATGGCAGCTCTGAAGACCTTGGGTGATTGGTTGAAAGGCAGTGTCTGGGTTGAAGCACTGGTACAAGCAGAGATCACAACAGCAGGCACTGCTGACTCCTTCTTGCGTGCAGCACATGTTGCTCGCACCAGACGTGCCCACCAAGTCACAGTGGCTGCACTATATGTCCTGCAGTATCGGGCTTACAATAACCGTGATACAGATACAGAAGATGCGCCTTTGGGGTTTGATGAATGGTGCTCAAGGAGGGAGGAGAGCTGCGCTCAATTCCAGTACTGGGCAACAGTCATGGCATTGGAGCTGTGTTTACTGGTCTATGTGAGATCCCTGCGGCAGTCCTCCTTCAGCATGTACCTCGATGCTCTGACAGAACTCGTCCCCTGGTTCTTTGCTCTGGACCATATGAACTATGCCTGGTGAATCCGTTCATCTTCGTGACATGACTGAACTACCAACAAGACACCCAGATGTTGCCAGAGAATTGAATGTAGGCAATTTCACCATTCAGAAGAGCAATCAGGTATTCTCGCCAATCCCCATTGATCAAGCACATGAGCAAAATAATGCTTGCATCAAGAGTGATGGAGGGGCGGTAGGTCTTCCAGACAACCCGAGTGCGCTCAGACGGTGGATGGTAGCTGGCCCTGAGGTTGCAGTGCTGATTGAGGACTTTGAAGATGCTCACCAGCTCATGGGAAGACAAGATGGGGTGTTCCATGATCAGACACCAAGTGTGCAGAAAGCTTTAGAAAAGATGGCTGCTCGCTCTTCAATGTAATGGAAGAACTGGGCAACCCATTCGAAGAGGAGAGTGAATACCTGCTTGTCCTTTACAGCAAAGAGATTGCAGATCCATCGGCAGTGGGGACTGTTAAGAACGCACAGAAGATTGGCCAACAACAGTGTCAAGCATTCACAAAGGAATGTCTTGTGGAGAGAACAAAACCCATTGATGACACAATCCACCACAACCGGTTGAAACTGTTGGCTCAACGCCAAAGACGGCAAGTAAGGAGAAGCAGCAGCTGACATCAATGAAAAGTGATGTTGAGTTGTTTTCACGACTCTACATTAGCTGTTCATCCCATATATCAATTCTCAGCTGTGCAGTGTTTCAGAAGATGGAGTAAGGGACAGGCTAGTGAGGGGAAGATGGAGTAAGGGACAGGCTAGTGATGAGAAGATGGAGTAAGGGACAGGCTCAGGAGGAGAAGATGGAGTAAGGGACAGGCTCGGGAGGAGAAGATGGAGTAAGGGACAGGCTAGTGATGGGAAGATGGAGTAAGGGACAGGCTCGGGAGGAGAAGATGGAGTAAGGGACAGGCTCAGGAGGAGAAGATGGAGTAAGGGACAGGCTAGTGATAGGAAGATGGAGTAAGGGACAGGCTAGTGATGAGAAGATGGAGTAAGGGACAGGCTAGTGATGAGAAGATGGAGTAAGGGACAGGCTAGTGATGAGAAGATGGAGTAAGGGACAGGCTCGGGGGGAGAAGATGGAGTAAGGGACAGGCTAGGGAGGAGAAGATGGAGTAAGGGACAGGCTAGTGATGGGAAGATGGAGTAAGGGACAGGCTAGTGATGAGAAGATGGAGTAAGGGACAGGCTAGTGATGAGAAGATGGAGTAAGGGACAGGCTAGGGAGGAGAAGATGGAGTAAGGGACAGGCTAGGGAGGAGAAGATGGAGTAAGGGACAGGCTAGTGATGAGAAGATGGAGTAAGGGACAGGCTAGTGATGGGAAGATGGAGTAAGGGACAGGCTAGGGAGGAGAAGATGGAGTAAGGGACAGGCTAGTGATGGGAAGATGGAGTAAGGGACAGGCTAGGGAGGAGAAGATGGAGTAAGGGACAGGCTAGTGATGGGAAGATGGAGTAAGGGACAGGCTAGGGAGGAGAAGATGGAGTAAGGGACAGGCTAGGGAGGAGAATATGGAGTAAGGGACAGGCTCGGGAGGAGAAGATGGAGTAAGGGACAGGCTAGTGATGAGAAGATGGAGTAAGGGACAGGCTCGGGAGGAGAAGATGGAGTAAGGGACAGGCTCGGGAGGAGAAGATGGAGTAAGGGACAGGCTAGTGATGAGAAGATGGAGTAAGGGACAGGCTAGTGAGGGGAAGATGGAGTAAGGGACAGGCTCGGGGGGAGAAGATGGAGTAAGGGACAGGCTAGTGATGAGAAGATGGAGTAAGGGACAGGCTAGGGAGGAGAAGATGGAGTAAGGGACAGGCTAGTGATGAGAAGATGGAGTAAGGGACAGGCTAGTGAGGGGAAGATGGAGTAAGGGACAGGCTCAGGAGGAGAAGATGGAGTAAGGGACAGGCTAGGGAGGAGAAGATGGAGTAAGGGACAGGCTAGTGATGAGAAGATGGAGTAAGGGACAGGCTAGTGATGAGAAGATGGAGTAAGGGACAGGCTAGTGATGAGAAGATGGAGTAAGGGACAGGCTAGTGATGAGAAGATGGAGTAAGGGACAGGCTAGTGAGGGGAAGATGGAGTAAGGGACAGGCTAGTGATGAGAAGATGGAGTAAGGGACAGGCTAGGGAGGAGAAGATGGAGTAAGGGACAGGCTAGTGATGGGAAGATGGAGTAAGGGACAGGCTAGGGAGGAGAAGATGGAGTAAGGGACAGGCTAGTGATGGGAAGATGGAGTAAGGGACAGGCTAGGGAGGAGAAGATGGAGTAAGGGACAGGCTAGGGAGGAGAATATGGAGTAAGGGACAGGCTCGGGAGGAGAAGATGGAGTAAGGGACAGGCTAGTGATGAGAAGATGGAGTAAGGGACAGGCTCGGGAGGAGAAGATGGAGTAAGGGACAGGCTCGGGAGGAGAAGATGGAGTAAGGGACAGGCTAGTGATGAGAAGATGGAGTAAGGGACAGGCTAGTGAGGGGAAGATGGAGTAAGGGACAGGCTCGGGGGGAGAAGATGGAGTAAGGGACAGGCTAGTGATGAGAAGATGGAGTAAGGGACAGGCTAGGGAGGAGAAGATGGAGTAAGGGACAGGCTAGTGATGAGAAGATGGAGTAAGGGACAGGCTAGTGAGGGGAAGATGGAGTAAGGGACAGGCTCAGGAGGAGAAGATGGAGTAAGGGACAGGCTAGGGAGGAGAAGATGGAGTAAGGGACAGGCTAGTGATGAGAAGATGGAGTAAGGGACAGGCTAGTGATGAGAAGATGGAGTAAGGGACAGGCTAGTGATGAGAAGATGGAGTAAGGGACAGGCTAGTGATGAGAAGATGGAGTAAGGGACAGGCTAGTGAGGGGAAGATGGAGTAAGGGACAGGCTAGTGATGAGAAGATGGAGTAAGGGACAGGCTAGTGATGAGAAGATGGAGTAAGGGACAGGCTAGTGAGGGGAAGATGGAGTAAGGGACAGGCTAGTGAGGGGAAGATGGAGTAAGGGACAGGCTAGTGAGGGGAAGATGGAGTAAGGGACAGGCTAGTGATGGGAAGATGGAGTAAGGGACAGGCTAGGGAGGAGAAGATGGAGTAAGGGACAGGCCTTGAGTTAACTCGTTATAGTCCGCCAATCGAATTCTGCCAACAACGAGTATACTCGTTATTGGATCCGTTTTTCTTTTATTCGCTATTTCCATTCATTATTCATCCTGCTGTGCTGTAGGACTGGGTGACACTCTGTCTGAGACCACAGCGGTCCGATACCGCCGCCTAACGCCTTGCGGCTGCTATTGCACCCCATTTGAAACGATGTGGTTTCTTTTCTCGGCCGAGCTAAATACTAAATACTCCGGCAAGACTCCGGCTTATATCGATGCATCGACTAGTCTCCCCCTGTATTAATACTTCCTGGAATAATGTGACATCACAACGACGTAAGAAAAAAAACACACACAGAGAGATCATGAAAACAATGATACATAAGAAAAAACAGGACTTTCTTAGAGAAGAGAAGAGGAGTGGAGAGAGTGCAAAAATAAATATTTCTACCAATCATGAGGACAAAGAAAGAAATAATGAAAAAAATTAAGAATAATGGTGCCCTGTCTTTCTGAGAGAACAGGAGTGCAGAGGAGAGAGCCTTGCATCGATCACCAATTACACCCCCATGATGACCTACAGAGAAAGAAGAGCTGACCTAAGGGAGAAAAATTAATAGAAATGATAAAGAGAGAGAGAGAGAGAGAGAGAGAGAGAGAGAGAGAGAGAGCAGAGAGAGAGAGAGAGAGAGATGCTGGGAGAAAAAGAGACAGAACAAGGGGGAGCAGACATTACAGAAGAGCAAAGGAGAGGAGGAAGAGAGAGAGAGAGGAAGGAAGGAAGAGAACAAGACAGAAAAGAGAGAAAGGAGGAGAGAAGAGGGAGACTTCTGACAAGACATGAACAATTTGAAAAAGGAACACACCTCAAATCAAAAACCCAACTCACACATCCACCTACTCATCCCTACACACACACACACACACACACACACACACACACACACACACACACACACACACACACACACACACACACACACACACACAACCTCCTCCAATGTACAGTTTTTACGTCAAATGTATATACTCTCTTTTCTGGACTCTTTTTGTATCACAAACAATACTGTATTTGCAAATCTGGTATATCATAAATGTATAGATGTAGCAGTACTGTCTATCTGTATACGTGTATGTCATATATGTTAAGATGAATTGAAAATGGGGGACCCTGATGTAAACAAGACGAAAGTCTTTCTCTGGTCTGCATCCCCTTAACAATTGTGTGTATTGAGCCGTACTGTATTGTACCCATTCTGCAATAATCTGTTAATAACGTTTTCAATCAATCAATCAATCAATCAATCAATCAATCAATCAACTAAACACTCACATGTCTGTTACATGTGTTAAAGGGGAACTATTTTACTATTTCTTTCACTATTTGGGCACTTTTACACAATTCCTGTGAGTCTATGGAACACCTCTGTAATATATATATTTTTTTTATTCATTGTTTTGTATTTCTAATCAAGTCCTCAAAAACAGCATTTTTCTACCTCAAGATTTCGAGCTGTTTTGCAGCCGCAGCTGCAGGTGCCTCCTAAACCACTGTGTGGCTGCGCCGCCTGCTGAACATTAACATGCAGCTGTGTCTCTCTGACATCACAGATCAGCACATTTTCAAACGACTCAGTTCAGTGAGGGTGAATATTGTGAGAGGAGAATTGGAAGAATGCGCCAATATGAGAATTTTGAGACATAGATCATATTAATATAAGTTCACATAGCTAGGAAACAATGCTAAACACTCAAAAAGGCCATTTATAAGATAGTTCCCCTTTAATACTTAGCAACTAAACACCCACAGTTCTGTTACGTACATGTGTTAATAGCAACACAATTCAAGGCCAGGTTTGTATAATTTTTTATATGGTGTTTGTTTACCTTTTTATTTGAATAATTGTCTAACATGTGGGTGGAGTTTAGTAAATGATTAATACAGTGACTTTCTCCAAGCCTTTCACAAATGAATGGAAGTGGATAGGGATCAGCTAGCCTAGCTGTTGGCCCAAAACACCTCTCCTGGAGATGTAAGACAGGTTAGCAGAGGGGAGCTCCCGTAGCTCACCGCATATCTCGGCGCTATCTCTGCGTCGGGGAAAACCGTGCTCGTCACGGATCTGGGGTACACAAGTTCGATTCCCGGACCCGCCGTATTTTCTCAGAGTGTCTTCCCCTGCTCTACATCCCATTTCAACCTGTTTCTGTCGGTCATGCTTGACCAGAAAAGCGATAAACGCTAAAAAAAAAAAAAAAAAAAAAAAAAAAGATAGGTTAGCAGAGCCGTATCCGCCTCCATTAAAATGCGTCTGCGATAATCCGGGGTTGGTCCCGCCGAGGCACACGTCGACCACTCGTTGAAATTGTGTAAAAAAAGTGTTGTTTTTCAACACACCTGTCACTGTGTAACTGTATGTTTTTAGTTAAGGACAACACATCTCTTTTAAGAGTGTACACAGAATAAAAGCAAGAGGAGGATGAGGAGGAGAGAGGGAGAGAGACATAGCAGAAGAGAGAGAAACATACAGAGGGGAGAGAGACAACAGAAAAGAGAGACAGACAAAGGGGAGAGGTACACAGCAGAAAAGAGAAAGGCAGACAGAAAGGGAGAGACAGCAGAAAAGAGAGAGACAGACAGAAAGGGAGAGACAGCAGAAAAGAGAGAGACAGACAGAGGGGAGAGACAGCAGAAAAGAGAGAGACAGACAGAGGGGAGAGACAGCAGAAAAGAGAAAGGCAGACAGAAAGGGAGAGAGAGAGAGACAGCAGAAAAGAGAGAGACAGACAGAGGGGAGAGACAGCAGAAAAGAAAGAGACAGACAGAGGGGGAGAGAGACATAGCAGAAAAGAGAGAGACAGACAGAGAGGAGAGACACAGCAGAAAAAGAGAGAGACAGAAGGGAGAGAGGGAAAATACATTACAGTGATGGGAGGAGTAGGGAGGCGAAAGGAAAGGAGAGAACCGGCCGGCGTTATCGATTGGCACTCCCTAATGTCTGTCTGGGGAACAGGAGAGAGAGAGAGAGAGAGAGAGAGAGAGAGAGAGAGAGAGAGAGAGAGAGAGAGAGAGAGAGAGAGAGAGAGAGAGAGAGAGAGAGAGAGAGAGAGAGAGAGAGAGAGAGAGAGAGAGAGAGAGAGAGAGAGAGAGAGAGAGGGATACTTGAGTGGGAAGAGAAAAGAGAGGGGTGACAGGACCAGAGAGGAGAGGAGGGGATTGGATGGAGGGATGAAGTAGGGCTGGGCGATATGGCAACAAATCATATCGCGATAACGATATGATAATGTTATCATATTTCTCGATATCGATAATTATCGAAATTGTTATAAGTAAACAACATTATTTTGCAGCAATTCTTTGTCGTTGCCGCCATCTTTAGTGTTAAGGCCTCTGCATGCTACAGAAACTTCAAAGCAACTTCAACACAACATCGACAAAGCAACGGTGTTGCAGACACATTACCTTTATGCTTCTGCAAAATCAACGCGCAGCCTATGATGCAACAAAATGTACCCCGGATGTGCGGCTCGAGCGCGCCCAGCCCGCCTGAATACTTTGGGCAGCCGAAGGTGCGCAGTGCGCACTGCCGCACTCTAGCAATTACAAACGGATTTCCCTTCTCAACCATACATCGTTAGTATAATAATAGCCCTGTTTATGTTTGTTTTCGCTTGTGTTCTTGTATATAGTGTAATATAGTTATATCGCCACATCAACCCAGTCCATCCCCATTGTTTCCCCAATCTCCTTCCACGGATTCATCGTCATAATGCTATCCTTGTAGTCTTTAGACCCGCTATTATATAAATGTTTGTACTTTCGGACCTCCTCTGCAATACGTTCCTGCATTTGATTCATTTTAAACAAACAATTAAACAAGTGTAATGAAACAATACACTAGCTATCGAGCTCCTGTCAGAAAGTTTTCTTTTGGTCTCGAGCTCCTGTCAGAAAGTTTTCTTTTGGTCTCGAGCCAGGAAAACACTAGAAGTGACAGACAGCCCCGCCCCCATTCACTACCAACCAATCACTGCTACGCAATACCAACGCAATGGGTCTTTAGATTAGATTTTGGAGACAGGTACGCAACGTCCTCGCAACACAGTCTACAAGACTGTCTGCAACAAGCGCGCTGAAATCGCGCCGATGTTGTGTTGAAGTTGCTTTGAATTTGCTGTAGCATGTAGAGGCCTTTACAGCCGCTCACACTCCAGTTCTCAGGCTCCAGCTGGTTTAAAAGCTAAAGTAAACCGGCTTCTCTGCTGGCTGTGGCTCCAGGGGAGTTGAACAGTTCTGGCTCCGCTCGTTTATTTTCGATCTTTTGGCGCTTTTTTGGTGGACAAACCACTGCACATGTGCACCGTGACTGGAATCTAGCTCTGCTAGCACACATAGCCTACAAGTCTGCCCACTGTCTCTGGGTTTAAAACTGCCCTGTTGCAGGTCACACAAAAAAATTATAAAAAAAAAAAAAAAATAAAAAGATTTTTTTTATTTTTCTTATTTTGATATTCGATATCGATTATTAAAATATATCGCGATATTTATCGTTATCGTTATATCGCCCAGCCCTAGGATGAAGGGAGGTGGTCTGATGGATGAGGGAAAGATTCCATCAGCAGTGCTTGTTCTCTAGTAATTAGAGAAGACCACACAATAGGCCTGTGTGTGTGTGTGTGTGTGTGTGTGTGTGTGTGTGTGTGTGTGTGTGTGTGTGTGTGTGTGTGTGCATCAATGCTAACATGGGACACGCATGGGCTCTGCAGGTGGAGCAGGTTCCCCAATATGAGATCATACCAGAGGCCACATGTAACACGTCAGAAATCAAAGCAAAGTGAGGAGATGTTCTGCTGTTTTCACACATAGAGGGACTTTATATCTATCTATATCTTCATTTACTAATGTACTGTATTTGTAGCAGATAGCTCCTGCTCTTTCCATTAATGCAGTGATTCTATCAGCTTGGATTAATGGTAACCTGCCAAATGACGAAAATGTGATTAAATGAAGATGTTGGTGACGTAGTGGTGGCTCAGAAGGTGAAGCCACATGACATGTACTTTAAAAGTACCATAAGAAACTGCTTTGCAGCATTAATGGCAACTAGGGCTGACCCCTATTAGTCGATTAATCGGTCGAAAGGAGCCGTAGTCGACTGGCCAACCTCTTAGTCAAATATATATATATAAAAAATAAAAATAAATTATAATTTTTTTAATAATTATTTTTTGTATCATTCTTTCCAAAAGAAAAGAGGCCTAGAAGCGTGGCTAATGCTAATGGCACGCATACCAGAGGCTAACTGCCTACGAAAACAGGCACAGAGGTACTACTAGAACACACTACTAGACTAGACAAATATCAAGATGTATCCATCAGTGGACCAATTGCATGATTTTGCAGAGGACAAGAAGCCTTCAGTCGACTCCTTCAGACATTAAGCACCCCCACAGCCCAAATGGAATGATAAAAAAATATATATATATATATATATTTTGTTTTATTAAAAATATTATATATATATATATATTTTTTTTTGTCGACCAATAGTCGACTAACGGCACATTTTGGCCAATCATAGTCGACCATCCAAATCCTTAGTCGGGGACAGCCCTAATGGCAACCAGATAAACGATTAATGTAGACCAGCTTCTAATTGAGACTTGCCTTTATTTAGCAGGATGCATTTATTTGGGACTCTCCGTGACTGGGGAGAATGGGTGTCAACACAGTGAACCCCATCTTTAGTGTGTCTGTGTGTGTGTGTGTGTGTGTGTGTGTGTGTGTGTGTGTGTGTGTGTGTGTGTGTGTGTGTGTGTGTGTGTGTGTGTGTGTGTGTGTGTGTGTGTGTGTGTGTGTGTGTGTGTGTGTGATCAGATCACTGACTGTGAGGAGCAGAAACTTTCCCTTCACTCTCTCTCTCCCTCTATATCTATACTTTAGAACTCGACCAATACCGGATTAAAAATGGAGTAGAAATGTCCAATATGGATATATTGACCGATATTTGCACACATATTTAGCGTGGATCCCTCAAGTGTAGTTATCAAATAGTTGTGATGATTTGTACTGGAGGCTGAATATTTTACAGTTGAAGACACATTATTATTGTATGACGTGCAAAAAAGGGGCATGGTTTGGGCCCAATTCTGCATGGGGGACTAGCATAAATAAAAACTAGCATGGGTTGTAAACATTTTGAATTTTTCATTCAGATATGTTGAGGTGCGAGGGCCACAGACCCCTTTAACCACCACACTACAGAAGGTTAACCCCTTCACTACCACACTACAGATGGTTAACCATATCCACTGCCACCATCATCATGTTGGTATCATGGCTCTGTGATAAAAGCCACTATTTGCCCGACCGATATATCACTCAGGCTCTACTCTCTTCCTCGCTCTTCCTCCCCCTTCTCCTCCTCTCTGTTTTCCTCCTCCCTCCCTCTGTCCAAGTCTCTCTTTCTCCCTGTCTCACCCTCCACCCTCTGTCTGTCTCTCTCTCCAACAATCCTTTATAATAATCTGCATAGCAGTGTTTATAGCTCTCTCTCTCCCTGTCCAAGGAGTGTTATCACTAAATAATCACTTGAAGAACTATTACATCTCCCATGTCTGTTGTTCTCTCCTTTCTCTTATTCTCCAACCATGAATACAAGGACTGTGTATATAATGTTTTGTCTCCCTCCCTCTCTCTCTCATTTCTCTCTTCCTACCTCTCTCTTTCAATAATATCTCCCTCTTTATTAGCTATTAGCTAAAGACAAGCAGTGTGTTTAAATAGAATGATAAGGAATCACTTACCAGTATAATCCCAACAGAGAATCATTATGCCTCCTTTTATGCCATCTTTCCCTCCTTGCCCTTCTCTCTCTCTCATTGCCCTCCTCCCCTCTCTCTCTCTCTCTCTCTCTCTCTCTCTCTCTCTCTCTCTCTCTCTCTCTCTCTCTCTCTCTCTCCCTCATTCTCTCTGTCCCTGAGTGGAAGGAGTTTGTTGACATTGCTAAACCTCTCTTACCCTATTAGCTGATCTCAAGGAGTGTGTTTACGCAGCGCTCAAAAACACTTAAGAGAGAATCATTACCCTTCAATCATCTCTCCACCCCCCTCTCTTTCTCTCAATCCCATCCTGTTCCTCTCTCACACCCCTTCCCTTCTGCTATCGGTCTACCGGATGTAGAGTAGAGTATAGGTTGAAAATGCCTAAAGTATCAACACTAATCGAATCAAATTGGACTGCTTGGTGGTTTGTATGTGTTGAATGTGATGAATATGATCTATCATATCAATGAATCTAATGGTGACACACCTACTATTTCCCCCTCCATTATCGTCTGTCTCTACTCATTCAGGTGAAACCATGAGGGGTTAATAACCACCATTAGTTTAATATGTGCCTGGGTGACCTCTGACCCCTCCACCTCTCTCTCTTCCTCCATCCCCCTCTCTCTTCCAGTCACGTTTACTGTCTCTCTCTCCTGCCCCTCCTTCTCTGTCTTTCTCCTTTACACTCTCCCTCTCCGTCTTTCTCCGTCTCTCTCTTATGCGGCTGCACGGATACTAACTAAATCTAGAACATTTGATCATATCACACCAATTCTGTCCTCCCTACACTGGCTTCCCATCCAGGCCAGATCTGACTTTAAAGTGCTGCTCCTCACTTAAAAAATTCTAAATTTACATTTACATTTTGTCATTTAGCTGATGCTTTTATCAAAAGCAACTTACAAGTTTTGTACAACAAGACAGCAGGAAGGGTACAACTCTATCAGCTGAGTAACAATGTTCATCAAAGTGTTGAGTGTTACAGTGTAGGTTAGTATACTAGGACAAGTGCATGACAGTAAGGTTAGTTAGGGTTAGAGTTATTTTTTTCCATTTCAGATAATGATTGAAGAAGTGCGTCTTTAGTCGACGGCGAAAGATTAGACGGGTTTCGGCTGTCCTAACTGTGGTGGGAAGTTCGTTCCACCATTGTGGGGCAAGGACCGAGAATAGGCGACTTCTCTTTGATGACCCTCCCGGAGCTCGGATAGGAGTAGGTCTGAGGCGGCCAGAAGATGCAGAGCGTAGGGGTCTTGAGGGTGTGTAGTTAGAGCCCATTGACCGGAGGTAGGTGGGAGCCGTTCCCTTTGCCGCACGATATGCAAGGTCGAGGGCCTTGAAGCGGATTCGTGCGGCAATGGGGAGCCAGTGCAGGTCCCTGAGAAGTGGGGTGACATGGGCTGACTTCGGTCAATCAATCAATCAATCAGGTTTGAGATCAGGCGGGCCGCTGCGTTCTGAATGAGTTGAAGAGGCTTGGTGGCAGTGGTCGGAAGGCCAGCAAGCAGTGCGTTGCAGTAGTCGAGGCGGGAGATGACTGTTGATTGGACGAGGAGTTGTATGACCCCCCCTCCCCCATTTCCTTCATGCATGATGGAGCATAATATATACCGATCATATGCATTTGAAATTTTAATTGTAGCGTGTATAGGGACGAAATGCCAATAGTTTAAGTAGGGGTGGGGGAAAAAATCGATACGTAGTAGTATCGCGATACTTTGCGTGGCGATACTGTATCGATACAAGTATAGATATTTAATTATTCATAAAAACAAATCCGCAATACTCAGCATATCGCAATATATTTAGTATCGCGATACCATCATATCGTGACGCAAGTATCGCAATCGTATCGTGAGTAGGGATGGGTACCGAATTCGGTTCTTTTGAGGTACCGAACCGAAACACGTCGGTACTACCGAGTATCGATTCAAGTGAGATACAGATTTTTTTATTTATTTTTTTTTCATGTCAACGTTCACACGCACAATATATGCTTACCTAGGATTTGACTTTATTCAACAACAAAGCAGTTGGAGCAATGGCAAGCCGAAAACGGTCGAAATTGTAGTTATTTGAAGTTAGGATTTTTTTTCCACAACTGAGGTAGGTAAATAAAAAAAATGTAGACTAAAGTACAGAAAAAAGGTACCGTTGGGTACCGGTATCGATTCACAGGTACCGGTACCGTATCAATTCAAATGTGAAAGGTACCCATCCCTAATCGTGAGGCGATTCCCACCCCTACGATTAAGTATAATATGCATCAGGGCGTATAACTCGCGTTCTAGGAATTACCGCAGACCACTCTAAAAACATACTTATATTCACAACGGTATTAAACGACAATGTATGAATGAAAAAATATAACGTTCCCACATCCTGAACGATAGATACCCGATGTTGAATGGGCCATAGTAATGCAGATATAGCTATACTATTTAAATAGTTATAGCCCTGCAAAGAAGGTGAGCGACTCCATAGGCTTACAGCGGTGGCGTCAGAGCTATAAGATGCTCATATTGCGTGGCGGAGATTGTGTTAAGGATGGGGGAACATTTTGATTCTTGGATGCATCGCGATGCAGAGGATTCTGAATCAATTCACACATTTTTCCTAACGTAGTGTTGATGGAAGGAAAAAAGGCAGAATACTTGCGGGCGCAGAGGTCTGCTCACGTGGAGCTCCTCAACGCACCCTCTCCCCCCAGTTAAGTGCCCTTGGTTCACTCACTGTGTGGTCGGATGTTAAACTGGAAGCCACTGATAGAGGTTTCCTCTCCATTAGGAACTCGACGGAACCGGCCGGAAGTGGACGGAACTGACGGAGAACATCACTTTTATTCTACACTGAGATTTTTCACGAATGCACCACAACTGTCTGCCTTCCTCCCGGTGTATCTTGTTGGACCAACGTTCCAGTGTTGGTTGGGCTCTATACCCCGGGCAGCGGCATTCAGTCATTTTTCCTTTACTTTTGCTTTCCCCTTTACCCACTACCTAATCTCCCCACAGTTTCCAAGTTTCCCAGTTTCCCATACTTGTTTTTTTTTAGCAGAGGTAAGTTCATTTGTCAGGTAGTATATTTGAGTTCCTAGTGTGTTTCCCTTTGTCCTACTTTGTCTACCATGTTTCCTGACACCTTCTACCTTGTGCAGCCTTTTTTATTTGTATCATATAATTATAACTAGTGATAATGTTGTGGTACAACTGGTGCAGGTATGAGATGGTAGGACACTGTGTCATCGTTTGACAGTGTCCTTTCTATCTAGTCTAGTTCTATGAAAACAAGCTCTTATTCACCATAACACTGATTTGTTTCAGTACATAGTACCCATACTTTTCGCACTATAAGCCGCACTGGACTATAAGCCGCAGGTGTTTTAATGTTTAATTACCATATGTAATTAGCATTGGGACACAATACTGTCGGACAAATAACAAGAATTAACTCATTTACAAGTTAGCAAATAAGGGAACAGATAAATAACATTTCAATGCAGTCAAAAAAGCAATATTTAGATTTTTACATTTTCGGGGTTTGGTCATGTCGAGTCACATATAAGCCGCACCGTTATATAAGCCGCAGGGTAGAAAAATTGGGGGAAAAGCCGCGGCTTATAGTCCGAAAAGTACGGTAGTCATCGTCATTGTGTAGTACTGATACTGAATATGATGCAGATAAACAGGTTTAAACAGGGTTAGATAGATCTGTATGATACAGATACTGGGGTTGGATATGATGCAGATACCAGGTTTAAACAGGGTTAGATAGATCTGTATGATACAGACACTGGGGTTGGATATGATGCAGATACCAGGTTTAAACAGGGTATTATTATCAGAGAATTTCCCCAATACTAAAATCTGATACCGGGAGCCATATGTAACATATCAGAAATGAAAGCAAAGTGACCTGATATCTATGTTTAGGCATATTAACAGTTCTTTGTATGGAGTTGTCAGTGTGAAATGTTATTTAGGCACTTGGTGAAATAACATAGAGACTCCTTGCTGTTTGGCTACAGTTTGAAAGTTTATTTTTGAAGCAGCTTTAATCAATCAGTTAGCTGTGCTTTTTGGAGCCAGGAACACCACCTACCTAATGTACTGGCCAGTCTTTAACTTTGTCTTTCACTCTTGGGAGTGGGGTAGCCAGGATGGGAAGAAAATCATAAAACATGGTGTGTTGCTACACCCACTAAACATGTTCAATACAAGGGAAGAAAGAGGTGCTGGAAAATGTATAAGTTTCCTTAATAAATAATTTTAATTAGATTTAGACTTGTTTCTTTGCAAACAAACTTAACTTAAACGTATTAAATCTATCTGTCTGTCTATATATCTGTCTGTCTGTCTGTCTATATTATATCTATCTGTCCGTCTGTCTAGAACAGTGATTCCCAACCTGGGGTCCGCCAGACCACAGATGATTTGAGGCCTTTTATTTATTTATTTTTTATAATTTTTTTCTTTCAGAGAAATATTTAATTAGCATATTTTTATCATCAGAAGCATTAATAGTCTCTCCACTACAATAAAAAATAAAGATAAATAAATAAACATCTAGACATGATTTTTGAACGTTAACACTTTGGCTGCCTAAGGTTAAATTCATGATATACCATAGATTGCCAGCTCTATTTGTCTATGGAGAAAGTCCCCTTCTTTGCAGGGCTATAACTTTTTAAATTATATTGCTACATTGCCATTATTAGGGCCCATTCAAAGTCCTATATGTATTGTTCATTGTGTAGCAACGTTAAACTTTTTCATTCACATATTCATAGTAAAGTATGGTCTAATGTACAAGTATGTTTTCATCTCTTTCTGCAGCTTTCTCCAGAACGTGATATATAGCCCCAAATGCATTATATTGATGATGAAATACAGTTTGATGGCAATCAGCGCGATATAAAAGATTCCAACTAGACGTACTTCTAGAAGTTACTACACGTCATCTGATGTTGACCGGATGGGCGAGGGGGCGTTTATAATTCCGTGGGCAGCGTTATACCAATCATCTAATGTGGGTCAAATGTTGATAATAGCAGTTAGTATCGAAGACGGTAACGTTACACGCTAAAACTCACCCCAGTCTCCGCGATCATCGTAGAGTAGAAATTCTATCATTATGGGATGGCGATTTACCCGGTCCATCTCCAGCTTGTATAATGGTATATACGTCCAAATCATGTTGTTTATCGAGTTATTGGCAATCGATCGCTATGTAGCGTGACGAGCCAGAGTCCCGGGACATGTACCGAGTGGCCGGAAGCAATACGGCCGTCCAGCAAAACCTCTATGGCACATCCTGTTAAGCGATTGCGCCGATCGGCCACCAGATGGCGCTCCTGAACCGCCAGAGAGCTCAGTGGGTCCTCCTGGTGGATCTCAGGCCAGCGGAGGGGACATATGAATCCGATCGCAGATTTTTGAAATATTGATATTAAAGACGCTGTAAAGCGTCATCGGCAACTTGAGCATGGCCGGCAATGACGTCTAAACACGTTTCCCGGCACCCAAAGTGTTAACAGTAGGCTACCGGGTAGCCGCTAAAACGCGAATCAGTTGACTGTATCACTTTCTGTAGCTAGCCTAGCACGCTAGTTAACTTTCTCGGCTCGTCTGCAGTCAGCCGCCAGAGGCGAAAATGTGTGACAAACGAAAAGGAGATGACGGCAGCTCATCTGCAAAAAAAGTTAGGACCTACAGCAATCGCGAAAATTACATCACCATGGGCTTCACTGAGGGACCAGACAAACGACCTGAGTGTGTGATTTGTGGAGAAAAGTTGGCAAACTCGAGCCTGAAGCCCAGCAAGCTGAAGAGACATCAGGCGTCTAAGCACCCAGAAACCGTTGGGAAGGATCCGGACTTTTTTCGGAGGAAAGAACAGTCTCTCAAGGCGAACAAGCCTGTTGATGTTAGAGTAGCGTGGAGCAGGGGTGGCAGTGATTTACAGAAGGCTACCGAAGCCTCCTTTGAGTGTTCGCTTTTAATTGCAAAAGCAAAGAAACCGCACAATATTGGCGAGCAGCTCATCAAACCAGCCTGCATCAAAATGGTTTAGAAACTGTGCGGCCCACAGGTGGCGGATAAACTAAAATCAGTACCACTCTCGAACAATGTAGTGAAAGACCGAATTGATAAGATGTCAAGTGATTGCGAGCAGCAGCTGTCAGAAAAGCTTAGAAAGGGTCCATTTGCCATACAACTTGATGAAACTACAACTGTCGCAGACGAGGCTGTGCTCATCGTTTATGTGCAGTATATCGAAAATGAGGATCTGAAGCAGGACACTCGAGGTGAGGATATTTTTACTGCAGTGGATTCTTACTTCATTCAAAATAAATGCAAACCGTTCACCATTAGGATGGTTGAATACAGGATTTGAATATTGGCCAAAATTTTGAAATACATATGGTGCAAGATGAGATTTGTTGATTGAAGGCACAAGTCAAAGAAGCATAGTGGGTCTAATTATGATGCATATGCCTGTGTATAAGCAGTTTGTTATTAAAATGACAAAAAAAAGTATTAAAATGACAAAAAAAAGTATTTTATGGTATTTTATTAGGAGGGGGGTCCAGGAATTTCATCAGAGATGTTTGGGGGTCCCTGGGGGAAAAAAGGTTGGGAACCCCTGGTCTAGAACCTGCCTCACTGTCTCACCCCTTATTCCACACTGTCACGTCCTCCTCCTGGCTCTGACTCATCGTGACATAACCAGAGACACACACTGAGCCAATAATGTAATGGATGGCTGCTAATGACATGACATTTCTATCAGCAGTGATCTCTCGCTCTCTCTCTCTCTCTCTCTCTCTCTCTCTCTCTCTCTCTCTCCCTATTTATGTATCTTACTCTCCTGTTGTTCTTTCCTAACATGTTCTTCTTTTCACCCTTGACCCTTTCACTCTTCCTCTACACTCAGTCACATTAGCCTGTCTTCATCTGTTAGCCCATTAGCAGATCTCCTGTGTGCATTAGTGAGTGAGAGAGAGAGAGAGAGAGAGGGCAAGAGAGAGAGAGAGAGAGAGAGAGAGAGAGAGAGAGAGAGAGAGAGAGAGCGAGAGAGCAAGAGAGAGAGAGAGCGAGAGAGAGAGAGAGAGAGCAGGAGAGAGAGAGAGAGCAAGAGAGTGAGAGAGAGCAAGAGAGAGAGAGAGACAGAGAGAGCAAGAGAGAGAAAGGGAGAAACAGAGAGAAAGAGAGAAACAGAAGAAGATAGTACATCACCACCATCACACTAGTATTAGCGCACGTCTGGGAAACAGAAAGATTGATTGATTGATTGATTGATTGAAAACTTTATTAACAGATTGCAGAATGGGTACAATACAGTACGGCTCAATACAAACAACTGCTAAGAGGATGCAGACCAGAAAATGACTTTCGTCTTGTTCACATAAGGGTCCTCCATTTTCAATTCATCAAGACATTTGTGACATACTGTACAAGACATACAAATATACAGTACTGTTTAAGAAAAAGAGATCATAAAAAAATATACATCCGAAGGGGAAGAAACTGTACATTGGAGGGGGTTGGGTGGGTGGGGCTTTTGACATTTACCGGGGCCAGTTTCTAATTCCAGCCACCCGTTTTGAAGGAAGGTAGGGATTCACATTCCTTTACGGCTGTGGGTAGGGCGTTCCACATTATTGTGGCCAGGGCACGAAATTAACTTTTTGACTCACCGGCCAAAATACGCATTTTTGTGTCACATATATATACATTTGCTTCAGTACATTTCAAGTAGATAAGCTATTACGTTGAAGAATACACACTTAAAGAGGCCAGAGTTAAATTTGTACACTCTCTGAAGTCTAAACTTCACAACACACAATCTAAAACCCCTCCCTACCTCCCTCTCCCAAACCGTTCCTACAACAGTTTTTTTTATGTTGCATGATCATGTACATTACATTTATTTTGTATTATTTTTTTATATTTAAATTTAAATATCAACATTATCTGGCAACCAAACTCATGTCATCTGGTCTTTTCCGCGCGCGCACGCAAGCTGTTACGTTTCACAAGCTGTTGTTGTTGGGCTACCTTGGGCTACTTCTGATTGGTGAGCAATGAGAGCACAGCACTTCTGATTGGTAAGCATGACTGGCACGCAAGAAAAAAACTTGAATCAAACTCGCTGTATAACATATCCCAAATCGCAGGCTAGTGTATCTTGTAGACCAGGCCCATTGCAAGTTGCTGTACTCTGTCGTCTACTCTAAGCCATCCTAGGTTGTCAAAATGGGCAGGGGTAAGGTGGGTTTTAGGAGTAAGGCCAAGCAGTAGTCTGACCAGTTTGTTTGGTGATGTTTGTAGCCTTGTTTTTAGGGCCTTTGAGGTGCTTTGGTACCATGATGTGCAAGCATAGTCGTATAACCCTTGAATGAGTGCTCCTGCCAGAGTCTTCAGGGTATTCTTGTTTACCAGAGAGAAGATCCGGTACAAGAATCTTGTTCGTTGGTTGACTTTTTTGATTACATTGGTTGCCATTTTGTCACAGGAAAGATTAGCCTCTAGGATGGAACCCAGGTAGGTCATTTCATCTTTCCTTGTGACAATATTGTCACCCACTGTAACAGAGAAGCTGTTGCCCTTGCTGAGTTTGCTATTTGATCCAAAGAGAATGGATTGCGTTTTACCCAGGTGTAATGATTAGGGGTGTAACGGTACGTGTATTCGTCCCGCGAATTTACGGTACGGAAGGCACGGTGCGGTACGTGCAGCCATACGAAGAATACGCCTCACAGCGCAAACACACCAGTCGCACTCGCGAGGTCCGTGCGAGAACAACGCGCGTGGCCGGGCACACCGAGTCACATTTACATTGGAACAGCTGCAGGGTCATTACAATTTTACAGTTTTCTTTCGTTTTCTTGTTCGCCCAATAATGTTAACCAAATGAAACCAATGGAAAGAAACACACCAACATTCTCCCCCGCCGTACTCAAGTAGGGTAAATCTGCAGTGCCGCAGCCCCATACATTGCCGGACTCACAGGCAAATGAAAAAAAAGAAACATATTTTTCCTATAGAAAATGATTCTATTTAATAATAATAATTATAATAATTATCATAAATATAATATATAAATATATACATTTTTTAATATTATATTAATAATAATTATTATAATTTTTTTTTCTGTTGTACCGAACTTGTACCGAACCGTGACCCCAATACCGAGGTACGTACTGTACCGAACCGTGGCTTCTGTGTACCGTTACACCCCTAGTAATGATTCTGCAGATTCTGCCAAGTTCAGAGCTGAGGGCTTTTTCAACCTGCAACTTGTCCCTGTCAGAGACCAGCAGGGCTGAGTCGTCCGCGAACAGGAACAAGTTGCAGTCACAAGCTGATGACATCCATTTGCATAAATTAGGAACAGTAAAGGTCCTAGTATGCTTCCTTGTGGAACACCACAGCTCACTGGGAGGGGGGGGGGGGGCAGTGTACCGTTCAGCTCCACCATCTGTTCGCTCCCCTCCAGGTAGGATTGCATCCAGCTCACTATCAAACTATCGAACTATCAAAACCAATTGCTTTTAGCTTATCAATCAGAATGGAGTGATTAACAGTGTCGAAAGCCTTTTGGAGGTCCAGCATGACCATGCAGCAGTATTTGCCCGTGTCCACCTCGTGTTTGATGTGGTCATTCAAATAGAGAAGGCATGTGTCAGTGGAGTGGGACGTTCTGAAGCCAGATTGGAATTCGTAGATTCGCTTTTTTCCCGCAAGGTACTTTTCAACCTGTTCGTAGAATTTTTTTTCCATAATTTTCGAGATGGAGGTAGGAATAGAAACAGGGCGGTAGTTGCCTGGGTCTAATTTGCTGCCTTTTTTGTGCAGGGGGGTCACTCTCGCAATTTTGAAATCTTTGGGGACGTGTCCCTGTTTTATGGAGAGGTTTATTATGTGGTCTTTCTCTCTCTCTCTCTCTCTCTCTCTCTCTCTCTCTCTCTCTCTCTCTCTCTCCCATAGATATAAATCAGCCCTGGATAAAGAGATGGACAGAGGCTCTGGGGGAACTTCAGAATATTTTGTAATGATGGAGAGCTAGGCCATGGGAGATATTAGGCTTACTAGGCTTCATGTCAAGGGAAATATTAGGCTTACTAGGCTTCAGGCCATGGGAGATATTAGGCTTACTAGGCTTCAGGTCAAGGGAGACATTAGGCTTACTAGGCTTCAGGTCAACAAAGATATTAGGCTTCAGGCCAAGGGAGACATTAGGCTTACTAGGCTTCAGGTCAAGGGAGATATTAGGATTACTAGGCTTCAGGCCAGGGAGATATTAGGCTTACTAGGCTTCAGACAAAGTGAGATATTAGGTTCAAGCAGAACTACTCTGCTTTCGAGAACAAAGGTAAAACAAATTCAGTCATTGTCATATGATGTTCTCAAATTAATGAGTAATCATGTTTAGTAATCATGATTTCAATATTAATCAAAATAATCGTGATTATGATTTTTGCCCATAATCAAGCAGCCCTGTCCTCTAGGGTTCATGCAGGACTGCTCTCCTACACTATATCCTCTAGGGTTCAAGCAGGAATACACTATATCCTATATCCTTTTAATCCTACTTTGCAACTGTGTGATAACTTTGTAGTACATCAAAGTACTATGAGAAAGTAAAGATATTACATATTGATGGTGAGAGAAATCGGTGGTGGTTTTCAATGTATGTGATGTATAGATTGGGGGGAGATGACCGCATCTAAAGAGGCCGGGTCAGAGAGGTGGAAATGTGCATGCTGACGGTTTGAGCGGTGGAAGAATAGCGGTCTAGTGGCTGGCAGTCAGTGTTAGCCAGCAGAATGTTTACATTCCTATCAAGAACATCAACAAGCTGATACGAAGGCACAGGGCACAGGAGCAGAGGGATGGAGGTTTTGACAGTAATGAAACGTTTTGATGTGTGTAAAGGTTAAAGCAGTTGTCATGGCAGCAGCACATGACAACCAGAAGAGGGGCGGGCCGTCGTTGCTATGACGAAGATCCTATAAAGCTGACAGTGGTTCCGGGTAGGGGCAGACTACAATCTGACTAGGACTGAGACCAAAGAAACGAATCCCACGGGAGAGAAGAGACCATCAGAGACTCCCTCCTCTCATCACAGAGAGGGGGGGGGGGGGAAGGAAAGGCCACATCATCATTAGCTTCGGCTAACACGAGGAGGGTTTTGGGCTAACGACCAGGCCTGAGCCACTATTGGACTGATAGCAATGACAATACGATCTGATAACATCTGATTATGAGGCTCTGTTTATTTAATAAACAACGCTCTTTCAAGAAAGGTATGCTGTCTGAGGGTCGAATTCTTATGGAGGTGGTGAATACTTATGCTGCGGATTGCACTAACGGGGAATGATAAGGTTTTATCAGTCAGTATGAGGAGACGTCGGGGGAATCAAATACACAACGCAGAGTCAGTGGATGGAAATGAGAACACAAGCCAAACAGACAAAGACGTGGTACCGGCTGATTGATCAGAATCTAACAATGGAAAGTATCACAAAATTATTCTGTATCAATCCCGCTACCCTTCATCCGGTACCAATAAGGCATCCTCGAGTCAGAGCTCAGTGGGCTATGGTGTGTACCTTGTGATATCGTGGGCTCAAATCCCATTCACCACCTTAGGGTTCATTCTCATCGACAATGCAGTACCACGTGGCATGTTGGTGTGTTGGTGTACATCCTACTCTGTTTTTTTCTTCTGGCAACCCCATGTGGTAACGACTGCCGGAGCCCAACGCAACTACGCCCATTCAAAATAAGCAACTACCCCCATTCAAAATAAACAACTACCCCCATTCAAAATAAGCAACTACCCCCATTCAAAATAAGCAACTACCCCCATTCAAAATAAGAAACTACACCCACTCAAAAGAAGCAACTACACCCATTCAAAAAAAGCAACTACACCCATTCAAAATAAGCAACTACTCCCATTCAAAAGACGGGGAAACTTGTGTTTTCCACTGCATTGTCTGATTAGATGTGAATGAGACCTTAGTTGCATGGCAACTACCATCCTCGCTCAAATTTATTTCATATTTAATATTCAAATTAGCTTTACAGGCAGTGAATTCCCCCTGACTTTACACAGTGAAGTCAAAACATCAGATGAAGATCATGACAAAATGCCTTTAGAGGGGATTTTCCATTAGCATCCATTCATCAGTGCTTTTACAGTAACTCATCAAAACAGAGACAGTACAAACACTGTCCTTGTCTGTCTGTCTGTCTGTCTGTCTGTCTGTCTGTCTGTCTGACGCAGCACGGATGAGTGATGAATGGCTTATTAATGCATCGAGACGACAAATGGGACATTGATCATCTTGGTTTCACATACAAAGATGCACGCTCATGCATGTGCACGCACGCACGCACACACACACACAGACACACACACACACACACACACACACACACACACACACACTAGTGGTTGTTTGACCTAATTATGCCTTGCAGCTATTGCTGATAATGCCATGAGGTCATGCAGATGAGCCGATGGACAGAATCAGAGGACAAGAGAACAGACATCACAGTCCTAATGGCTGCTGAAAACAGAGAAGAAAAGAGAGAGAGGGCGGGGGTGGGGGACGGGACAGGGGGACAGGACAGAGAGACACACTCAAGTCGAAGGGGGGAAAGGGGGGTGGGGAAGTGGCAAGGGCATTAAAAAGGCCTTTCTGTCAGTCAGTCAAAATCTGCCCCTAGTGGCAGTTAACAGTCACAGCATTTTTTGTGAGACCAATGTGGTCAAATTTGACTGACCACTAATGAAAATGTTGTATACAATTATTAATGAAAAATTCCGTAAACTGATAGGAAATATATACCTATCCTCAATACATACAGTATGAATAGATACCTATCCTCAATATTATACCTATCAAAATATACCTATCCTCAATATGTATCACTATTGTCCCTGTACCCAAAAGATCCATGCCTGCTTGCCTCAATGACTCTTTGGAGCTCTCACCTCCATATTAGCTATGAAGTGCTTTGAGAAGCTAGTGAAGGGCTACATCTGTTCCTCCCTCCGCAACACCCTAACTGTTGGCCAAAACCACCTCTCCCGGAGTATTAAGCTAGGCTAGTGGTCCGTATTCCGTTTATTCATTTGAGCTAAGCTAGGCTAGCTCGCAGCCGGATAGCTTTCTACTGAACGCACAGAGAGGAGGAAATTGGTATCTATCTATCTTGTCTGACTCTGGAGAAGAAGTCATCTTCCATAATGTTGACGTGTTCATTAAAGCTTTCACTCACCAGCTGCAGTGTTGTTCATCTGATTGTTTTCCTGCCAACATGTCTGGCAGAGACTAACTCACCAGCCACAGACAACATTTACCAGATGGTGGTTATTATTTTACCACTCCATCGCAGCCCCATAAGTTCTGTTTCACCGGCCATTTATTTATTTGAACTAAATCAAATCAAATCAAATAAAATGTATTTGTAAAGCCCGCAATCACAAGTTAATGTCCCCATGGGCTGGACAAGTCTTCTTTAAACAAGTAAAAAAGAAACATCACAATAAATCAAGAAGAAGAAAAAAGAAAACACCATGAAATCCAAAACTAGGCAGCTGGGTGGCGCAGCGGACATTGCGCTCGTCACCAACGTAAGAGACACCGGGTTCAAATCCGGCTGTTGGCGTTGCCTCCGGCTTGGGCCGGCCGTCATACTGGCTCAATTGGCAGAGTCAGCGGGTGGAAGTCGATGGGTGGTAATTTGGACGTTGTGGACAGCGACTCCTACAGGTCGGTTGGGGGACGCCTGCACAGCAGAGACAGGAAGTGGAGGGGGTAGTGTGAGCCTCCCACACGTTACACCTCGCCAATGAGAGTCCGCGCTGGCAGGTGAAAAGATGTGACAGGCTGCCTCCTGTACCGGAGGGGACACGTGATGCAAGGCTTCTATCCTCCCTACGACCGAACTGTGGGGGGCATAGTCGAGCAACGTTCAAGACAGGGGAGGGGAGAATTGGGAACAGCGAAATTGGGACGGGAGAAAAATAGAAAATAAGGAGAAAAAGTGGAGCAAAAAATGAAATCCAAAACTATTCATTTGTTTACTTTGTCTTGTTTTATTGTGTCTATTTAATTGTTGATTTTTGTGGTGTTAGATTAATGTATTGCTCCTTATTGTTTTTCTTGGCTGCATTGAAAATGAGGGCTTGCCTCTCAATTGTATTTGAGAGACAAGAGTATTTGAGATCATGAATGAATGAATGAATTGTACATGGCTATCATACAGTGGAATCCTGGCATTGTGTGGAACTCCTGTCTTGGACAAGAGGCTGGTTCCCTGTCATGTCCTGATGATGCCAGCAGCAGTCTCTACTTGACTGAGATGAAGGGAGATACAGGGATCTTATAGACGGAGAGAGGACAAAAAAGGAAAGGGAGAGAGGAGATCAAAGACTTGAGGAGGACAAGTTCAGAGGACAGGAGGAGGCTTTTCTTTACATTTCCTGAGACAACTGAGGTTTTCATTTTCAAATCTAATTTTGACTGTACTCTGTGTATTCATAGTTAAAGCCCTGACCTGATCCATGGTTTTTCCTCATCCATATACTGTAAATGTGGAGTGTAATGCTATTATATTGTTCTTGAAGACTTTGATCGGTAGATGGAAAGCAGGCGTGGAACTTTCTTAACTGATAAATCAGAAAATAAGTCTGATAGGTCTCTTAGTCCAGTGTCTACAACCATTATCAACGTAAACAAAACAGCCACAGCCACAAAATACAGCAAATAGAATTAAAACTTATAATTAGGGATGCTCGATATTGGCTTTTTTACCGATACCGATATACCGATATCGTCCAACTCTTAATTTCCGATACCGATATCAACCGATATCACATTTTAATGCCGATATCGGCCGATAATGTCGGCAGGCCGATAATATCGGACATCATTTCTATAGAAATGTAAAAAAATTTAAAAAAAATTGAAAACCGATACAGATATTTTCCGATATCACATTTTAATGCCGATATCGGCCGATAATATCAGTAGGCCGATAATATCGGACATCCCTACTTATAATATTAACCTGCTGCCTAGTCTTGTGTTGTTGTTGTTGTTGTTGTTGTTTAGGTTCAACCCTGAGAAGTGAGGACAAGTAAAGGTTGTGAATTGGGATTTAACTGTTAACA
Organism: Notolepis coatsorum; assembly: GCF_963971535.1. Lineage (NCBI taxonomy): Eukaryota > Metazoa > Chordata > Actinopteri > Aulopiformes > Paralepididae > Notolepis > Notolepis coatsorum. The sequence continues at coordinate 108,020,772 of NC_140165.1, forward strand.
CTTTGAGCGCCGGCCGTGTTTCCCTTTTTACCCCCTTGACTCATTTTCCAGTCAACATTGGCAAGGCAGATTGTATTTTTATCGCTTCATTTCCGTTTGATAGCATTTTGAAAATCACCCCTTTTCCGGGGAAAAACAACCCATGCCTATGATAATCGCCTTTTACTGGAATATTCCAGAACGTTGTCATTTGTCTGCCTATTTATGAATAGTTTTCAAATAAACGCTAGATGATCGATAGTATATGTGTGCGCACGCACGCTCGTGCCGTGCGCTGATAATCGCTGCTCTTATTTCCTCATGGCTTTTACAGTAAAAACAGCCATATCACATATCACATAAACGCTTATATCTCTGTGAAAACGAGTCTGATTATCCTAACACTGATAACATAGATTCCTTACCTGAGGTCAGATGGTATCCAAATGGTTTATTCCAATTTCCGATCGCCATTCGAAAAAATCGATAAATGTATTGATCAGCCGTGTAGAAAATCCACGGTTCGGTACGTACCTCGGTTTTGAAGTCACGGTTCGGTATTTTTTTTCGGTACAGTGGGGGGGGGGGGGGGGGGGGGGGGGGATACCAGTGCATACATTAAAAAAAATTATATAAATTATACCTTTTTTTCTTTTTATACAGCTACTGTTTTATATATACTGTTTTTTAGTAATAACTAGAAAGTAATGGTATTTATTCAACAACAGATGATTGATTAATGATACTAATACAAATCTATACAATGAGTATGGGGCTGCAGCACTGCAGATATACCCTACTCCAATGATCCACACGGACAATATTCGTTGCTGCACTCAGTGCACTTGCTTCCAGAAGGCTCCGTTGAAGTAGCACAGAGGATCTGTTGTGATTTTTGTCATTAATGTGCAACATGTCATTAATTGTGTACGCGATGTGGTCGATCACTAGTGATGACGACGTGAGCTAGGTTAGCTAGCATGAGCTACCGGCAGATGGAAAGACTAACGTTACTGGTGAAAATGTGATTTACGTTGGAATACTCCTTTGCCAACTTGCTGTACTTTGCTTGCAGGTCTGCAGCCATTATTGCTGGATTATGAATAGCCCCAACTTTAGCCAAGGTAACGTTAAGGCTAAACCTTTAACGTTAGTTAATGCTAGCTTTCGGTTAGCTGTTCAATGCTAATAACACCACCAAGCGAACCCATCAGAGCTCAACGTCAACAGCGCTCTGTCGGGAGGATGGCATTTAACACTTTGGCTGCCTAAGGTTAAATTCATGATATACCATAGATTGCCAGCGCTATTTGTCTATGGAGAAAGTCCCCTTCTTTGCAGGGCTATAACTTTTTAAATTCTATTGCTACATTGCCATTATTAGGGCCCATTCAAAGTCCTATATGTATTGTTCATTGTGTAGCAACGTTAAACTTTTTCATTCACATATTCATAGTAAAGTATGGTCTAATGTATAAGTATGTTTTCATCTCTTTCTGCAGCTTTCTCCAGAACGTGATATATAGCCCCAAATGCATTATATTGATGATGAAATACAGTTTGATGGCAATCAGCGCGATATAAAAAATTCCAACTAGACGTACTTCTAGAAGTTACTACACGTCATCTGATGTTGACCGGATGGACGAGGGGGCGTTTATAATTCCGTGGGCAGCGTTATACCAATCATCTAATGTGGGTCAAATGTTGATAATAGCAGTTAGTATCGAAGACGGTAACGTTACACGCTGAAACTCACCCCAGTCTCCGCGCGCCGTTGGGCGATCATCGTAGAGTAGAAATCTTATCATTATGGGATATATTTTTACCCGGTCCATCTCCAGCTTGTATAATGGTATATACGTCCAAATCATGTTGTTTATCGAGTTATTGCCAATCGATCACCGTGTAGCGTGACGAGCCAGAGTCCCATGACTTATAGCGAGCGCCCGGAAGTACTACGGACGTCTAGGACAACCTCTATGCAACATCCTGTTTGGCGATTGCGCCGATCGGCCACCAGATGGCGCTCCTGAACCGCCAGAGAGCTCAGTGGGTCCTGCTGGTGGATCTCAGGCCAGCGGAGGGGACATATGAATCCGATCGCAGATTTTTTAAATATTGATATAAGGACGACGTAACACGTCCTCCGGCAACTTTAGCATGGCCAGCAAAGACGTCTAAAGACGGTTCCCGGCAGTCAAAGTGTTAAGAAAGTATCTGCTGTCACACGCACATATTCTGGGGATGTCAGAAGCTGAAGGGGTATTGGGAGGAGATAGGGGAGGCAATGATCAGAATATTAGGATACGGGTTACCACAAACAGGACTGGTGCTTTACTTAGGAGACCTGACACACAAGGGAATACAAGGGGGGGACAAATATTTAATAAAGAAAGGCAATAACAAGACTGTGGTACAAAGAAGACCCACCGACAATAGCACAATGGGTAGGAATAGTGGAGGAGATACAGGATATGGAGAGGATAACACACATGCTGAGGTTACAGGAAGAGAAATTTGGAGAAAGATGGGGAAAGTGGGAGGATTACAAGGGGAACGAAAACGACATCACAGAGGAAGAACCAAATGCATCACAAGAGGGCGAAGGGTAAAGGAGGAAAGAGGTTCAAGGAGGGTCTCTGAACCCATGTCACACACTTTTGACTTAGTTAGTATTTTCTGATTTTATTTTTCATTTTTTTGGGCATTACAATTGTATTACATTTTTTGTACTTTATTATTTATGTCTGTTTAACAAGGTTGTATTAATAATCAAGGACGATGTGGTTTGTAAATGGGTGAATCAAAAGGCAAAGAGAAATTTAGTATAAAAGAAATAGAAATGGCGAAGGATAAGAGAAGAAGGAAATTCAAGGAGGGTCACTGGACCCATACCATACATATTTGCCTTAGTCAGTATCTAATCCTTTTGAGTAGGTATTAAATTTGTCTATACATGTTCAAGGGCGGTATACAATCAGTCTTTGTATTAAGTGCCTAGAAAAACAACTGTAGTGGAAACATATAACCAACAATGCTATTCATGTAACCATTTATGTTCACTGCATTCTTTCATATTGTGTTATGGGATCCATTTTTGTGTAAGTGTTGTTTGTCTATAAATGTTAATAAAAATGTAAGTTTAAAAAAAAAACAACGTATCTGCTGTTAAAATGACAAACAGCATTGACACTTTAATTCACGGTCAGTTAAACACACGTTTGTTTTATAATGCTAACAGCAGACCGCAGTGTTGTTGATAAATTACGTGGGGCCGGGGGGATTTAAGTTCTGCAAAAAAAAAATCCGCACCGTTGCAATCGTACGGTGCACAGCCCGTACTGTACCGGAGGACCACATTGACGCGGTACAGTACGTATCCGCGTACCGTTACATCCCTAGTAGAACACATGATCCGCGCGGCTCAGCGGCTCCAGAATGAACTCTGGTAGACCCCGGCTGCATCAGTGAGAAGTAAAATGTGGAGTCAGAAATCCGTTCTCCCATTCTCTTTCATTGAGTCCATTCCAAAAGGGTGATTTACCATCTGGGAGACGATAGGGGGCGCTTTTTTCACATCTGATCGCCGGCGGTCCCTGGATCTCCAACGGTAGGCTCGCGTGATGCAATATGATTTCAGATCGCTAATAAAAAAATACAAAAAAAACACCCGAGAATAGCCGTGACGTGGCATTCAACGGTCGGGTCATAAACCAGAATATTCTCGGGCGTGGCACTCAAAGTGTTAAAGGGGAACTATCTTATAAATGGCCTTTTCCAGGGGTTTGCATTGTTTTCTAGCAATGTGGGGTAACACTGTCTAGGTCTCAAATTCTATTTTTGGCGCATTCCTCCAGTTCAGATGAGAAAGAATCCTCCCCCACTGAACCAAGCCATTCTGATTTGACTCGCTCGCTGACGTGAATAGGCACTGATCTGCCACCGCCCGCCCACAATCAACTGTGATACGTTTATATGAGCAGCGAGTGGAAATAATGCGAAAGTGTTTATTTAGCAGAGACCTTCAGCTGTTCCCACACACACATCGTGAATCAACCAGAGAACTATATAAAACGGGTGGGAAAGTAATGGGACTGGGAGGAGGCTCTCTCGCTCTCTCTCTCGCTGTCTCTCTCTCTCTCGCTCGTTCTCTCTCTCTCTCGTACTCGCTGTATCACGTCAACCTGTTGCAAAATATCATAGCGCACGCTCCCACGCGTATTCCCATCCGTGCAATAATATTCACGGGGGTATATATTGTGATTTGAAACAAGTTACCAATGCATTGTCCCGTGGGATTATGCCCCCCCCCCCCCGGCGAAATTAATTAGTCCCTCTCTATCTCTCTCTCTCCCCCAAAATGTATCTGCCAGTGCAGTGGGTGACTGTCACTCAAAGCGCATTGCGAGTATGGGCGGAGCCAAGGCAAAAACAGCTTGGAATCTTTTTTTTTGTATCCACTTTTTCTCCTTATTTTCTATTTTTCTCCCATCACAATTTCGTGTTTCCAATTCTCCCCTCCCCTCCCATGAACGTTGCTCGACTATGCCCCCCACTGGTCGGTTGTAGGGAGGATAGAAGCCTTGCATCACGTGTTCCCTCCGGTACACGAGGAGGCAGCCTGTCACATCTTTTCACCAGACAGCGCGGACTCTCAGTGGCGAGGTGTAACGCATGGGAGGCTCACACTACCCCCGCTACTTCCTGTCTCTGCTGTGCAGGCGTCCCCCAACCGACCTGTAGGAGTCGCTGTCCACAACGTCCAAATCCCCACCCATCGACTTCCACCCTCTAACTCTGCCAATTGAGTTAGTATGATGGCTGGCCCAAGCCGGAGGCAATGCTGACACCCGGATTCGAGACCGGAGTCTCTTGCATTGGTGACGAGCGCACTCTCCGCTGCACCACCCAGCCGCCATTTAGCTTGGCATCTTGAAGGGCAGAAACTGCTGCTCTACAGTACTTGATTAGAAATACAAAACAATGCATTTTTTTTTTTTAAATAAACCTTACAGATGTGTTCCATAGACTCACAGGAATTGTGTAAAATTGCCCAAATAGTGAAATAAATAGTAAGATAGTTCCCCTTTAAGTGTTTTTAAAGGCGGATACCAATATACTTGGATCAAAGCTGTCGATGTTGTGAAGAAGGCACGGCAACGCCTCTACTTCCTCAGGCGCCTAAGGAAGTTCCAAGTCAGTCAGAAGATCCTTAAGAACTTCTACTCATGTACAATAGAGAGCATCCTGACTGGCAATATCACCTCCTGGTTTGGGAATAGCACCGCACAAGAGAGTGGCCCGTTCAGCCGAACGCAGAATTGGAGGGGGGCTTCCCACTCTCCAGAACATTTACAACAAGCGGTGCATGGGTAAGGCTAAGAGAATTATCAAAGACTCCAGCCACCCAAACAACTGCCTCTTTGAACTGCTGCGGTCAGGCAAGCGATACCGGAGTCTCATGGCAAGCACAGAAAGACTCAGAAGAAGCTTCTATCCCCAGGCCATCAGGATGCTCAACGAACAATAACACTATGTAACAACCATCAAATGCACACACAACACACACATCCACACGCACACACTCACTTTAAACAAACAACTCACTGCAGCACCCACTTTACACACTTTAGAACACCTAAACACACTTCATATTTATTGGTAAAGAATTTGCACTACAACCCATACCTCATTACACCTTACTGTAAATCATACCTAAATTGTACCTCATCCCATTTCTGCTTTGCACTATATAGTATATTGTATATTAGTATATTGTATAGTATATTGTATGGTAACTCAGTTACTTCTACTCTGCATTGAACATTGTACATAATGTACACACTGAACACTTGTGTCTACGTACGTGACTTCTATTTTATACTTGCTATACTTATTTTATTTTATACTTATCTATTTTTGTCTAGCACAGTCTCTGGAGCGTAACAGAAAGAAGCATTTTGTATAAAAGTATTCTGTACTTCTGTATGACAACTAATAAAGAAACTTGAACTTGATAGTCAATATTCAATATCTTTGAATTTTAACATTTCAAGCCTCAACCCAAAAACACCCAGGGACTGACTACTGTCTTTAAATAAATAATACTTTTTTTTTAATACTTTTTTTTTATAAGAAAAACACAATTTAACACTTAAAATGTTATAAAATACACAAGGAGAGTGGATGGTGGAATATATTGGTCTCTAGATGACATGAGGGAGACGAGTAAAGAGTAAGATAGTTGATTTGAAATACTTTTAAACGTTTTTTATTTTAATACTGCAAGTAAGAAGAGATGAGATGGTGGAAATAAGGACAGTGAGAGGATTAGGGAGACAAGCAAAGCAGGAGAAAACGTTTTATTACTTTATTTGATTTGTTTTTAACAGTATTTCTATGTAAGTAAATGTTTGAAAAGGATCAAAAGACTTCATATGGAGGATGAGAACAGATAAGAGGTTTAGGGAAGATGAACGGAGGCAGAAAGAGAGAAAAAGGGTGGGGCGTTAAGGGAGAGAGGTAAAGACAGAAGGAGTATTGGATTACTTTTTTTTTTTTTTTTTACTTACATATTATGCTATTTGTATTTTATTGCTCAGAAAAGAGGATTACTTGTAAGTAATTAAAAAGTAAAGTAAAAAGAAAGAAATTGTATTTGAAAAAGACAAGACATTACTTTATCTTACTTGTATTTTTATGGTATCTGTGTTGTTTATTGTCCATAAGTAGGCTACTTGGGTGAAAAACACGAGGACAGAGGATGACAAGAGATTAACAGACTATGGAGGATATGAGCAGAGGACAGGGTTGTGGGGGATACAGAGAGAGAAAGTGAGAGGAGAGTGAAAGAAGAGATGAAAGGATAATGGACAGAAATAAACACAATAGAGAGAGAAACATCTGTGTTCTGTAGAGTTCCGTTCTATGTTCTAAGCTCTGCGGGGGGGGGGGGTAATCTCCAAGGCAGTGCATCTGACAAAAATCCAACAGGAGAAGATAACAGAAGATAACAGAAGATAACAGAACATAACAGAAGATAACAGAAGTCTAAAAATTGAGCGTTTTGACTTCAAATGGATTACAAGTAGATTTTCATAGTTTGATTTTTCTTACTGGAGTTCTCTATGATAAGAGAGGATACATGGGAGAAAGCGTGTGTGTGTGTGTGTCTGTGTCTATATATAAATATATATAGAGAGAAAGAAAGAGAGGGAGTCAGAATGAAAAAGGAGAAGAGACCCAGATTGATGGAGGGAAGATTGCAAAGAGAGAGGGAAGGAGCAAGGTACGGAAAAGGGAGAGGGTTGTTGTAGAGGGGATGAGAGGAAGAGAGAGAGAGGGGGAGGGAGAGAAAGAGAGTGATGAACAGGATGATGGTGGAAAAGCCATAATGACAGCACTTGACCCGTCCTTGTTTTCTGCTCCTAGTGAGACACTTCCTCGCCCTATTATATGCTACTGGTATGTCACAACTGTGGGACGTTTTCACTGGCACCATTTTGTGTCCCAAAAACGGAATGTTTAATTTTAGGAGGGACACAAAACGGCTGCAGTAAAACACCCATAGAGGGGCACTGTAACCACAGGAGAGAACAGGAGAGTAACCTGACCTCTGACTTTCCATCTATCCCTCTGTGTGAGTGTGTGTGTGTGTGTGTTGTGTGTGTGTTTGTTTTCAAGTTTCAAGTTTATTTATTATATGTCACAACAAAATACAGAATACTTTATATGAAATGCTTATTTCTGAAAGATAGTGTGCTACTTTCACCTGCCAGCGCGGACTCTCAGTGGCGAGGTGTAATGCATGGGAGGCTCACACTACCCCCGCTACTTCCTGTCTCTGCTGTGCAGGCGTCCCCCAACCGACCTGTAGGAGTCGCTGTCCACAACGTCCAAATCCCCACCCATCGACTTCCACCATCTAACTCTGCCAATTGAGTTAGTATGATGGCTGGCCCAAGCCGGAGGCAATGCTGACACCCGGATTCGAGACCGGAGTCTCTTGCATTGACGACGAGCGCACTCTCCGCTGCACCACCCAGCCGCCATTTAGCTTGGAATCTTGAAGGGCAGAAACTGCTGCTCTACAGTACTTGATTAGAAATACAAAACAGTTAAGAAGTAAGTAAAAGCAAGTAAAGTCAATATACATATATACAATATACAATACAGAGTAAAATGAGTAACAGTGAGATACTGTGAAAAGGGGTTAAGGAAAGTGCAGGACGTATACAGGGAGGAGGATGAAGTATTCATGTCCTTTGCGGAAATATCTACAAAATATGATATTCCGAAACATCACTTTTTTAAATATCTTCAGCTAAGGAGTTTTATATCATCTCAGAACCATTCATTGGATATACCGAACATTTCCATCTTAGAGGTAGCAGTCACTAGACACTGTTATGGTAAAGGTATAATTTCAATGCTATACGACTTATTTGTATCTGGTTCAGATGAATCATCTGAATCAAAACTGAATCAATGGAACGAAGACATAGAGGAGGAAATATCTTTAGAAGAATGGAGCGTGGCATGTAAAGAGGCACAGAGTCAGACAGTCAGTAGCAACCTAAAACGTATACAATATAAATGGCTGATGCGTACATATATAACTCCTGTTAAATTGCATAAGTTTAATGATAATATTCCAGATACTTGTATTAAGTGTAGTGAGGAAAGGGGGACACTGTTCCACTGCATATGGGAATGTGTGAAAGTGAAAACCTTCTGGCAAGATGTTATTGATCTGATCGATCAAATCTTATCAAAGAAGTTGCCATTGAATCCCAAGCTTTTTATTCTTGGTTTATATCCTACCACCCCACATCTACAACGCAAAGAGTTTAGATTTATAGATATGTGCATATTACAAGCAAAACGTGTAATAGCTCTTAATTGGAAAAATGTTGATGGACCAAGAATTGGTATGTGGATTAAAGAAATGGCTTCAAATATGTCAATGGAAAAGATGGTGTATATTGTTAGACGTAAACAAAACATTTTTGATAATGCCTGGGGACCATTTGTGTACTTCTTAAAGCATAATACGAATGTTGGGAACTTGCTTCAACAAGAACGGGATTAGGGGGAGTACTGTGGGACAACTCTTATTATTGTATAAAAACGACAAGAAACACCCTTTACTTAATGTGTAAAACATTTTGGTTGTATTATTATTTATTTATGTTTATTTTTTATTTAAATCTGTATCCTTCCTATGTGAACCTGTTTTTGAAGTTAATTATTATTTTGTGTGGGGTGGGGTTAGGGGAGGGAGAACGGGGTGAAAATGTTTGCTGAATACTGCTCTGCTGATATACATGTTGTAATTTGCAAACTAAAACCCAATAAATATATTGTTTAAAAAAAAAAACAGTGAGATACTGGCTCCCGATCAAGGAACGCATCAACTTCAAAACATTACTCCTCACCTTCAAAGCCCTCCATAGCCTGCCCCCCCCCCCCCCCCCCCCCTTCCTTACCACCCGTTCCCTCCGGTCCTCCTCCACTGCCTCCCTCACTGTCCCGTCATCCAAACTCAAAAACGTTGGTGATCGGGGCCTTCTCTCACGCACTGCACCTCGACTCTGGAACTCCCTCCCTCAGACCATCAGAGACTCCCCCACACTCTCCACCTTCAAATCCCGCCTCAAAACTCACCTGTTCTCTCTAGCCTTCAACCTTCCCCAACCTTAACCCCCCCCCCCCCCCCCCACTCCAACCTGTTTTGATCTTTGTTACTGTGGCTTTATGTTTCTGTGTATCATGCTGTTCTCCCTGTTTCCCGATGGTCTTATGTTCCTTTTGTTTCTTTGTTTTTCTCTGTTTCTCTGCCTAATGTCAGCGCTATACAAATAAAATGAATTATTATTATTATTATTATTATTATTATTATTATTATTATTATTATTATTATTATTATTATTATTATTATTATTATTATTATTATTATTATTATTATTATTATTATTATTATTATTATTATTATTATTATTAATGCAGAAATGAGATGGGGTACAAAACTTAGGGTAGGGTGCAAATGAGGTATGGATGTAGTGCAAAATCTCTTTAATAATAGATAAATATAAAGTGTGTTAAAGTGTCTAAAGTGAGTAAAGTGAGTGGTAAGGTGAGTGTTTGTTTAAAGTGAGTGTGTACATGTGGATGTGTGTGCAGTGAGTGTAGATGATGGCACCATCTTGTGTAGATGATGGGTTTTTTACATAGTGTCATTGTCATTGAGCATCCTGATGGCCTGGGGATAGAAGCTCTTTCTGAGTCTCTATGTACTGGCCATGAGACTCCGGTAGCGCTTGCCTGACCGCAGCAGTTCAAAGAGGCAGTTGTTTGGGTGAGTCTTTGATTATTCTCTTAGCCTTGGCCCGGCAACGCTTGTTGTAAATGTCCTGGAGAGTGAGAAGCCCTCCTCCTCCAGGTAGGCCCTCTCGTCGTTGGCAGAGATCAGGCCCACCACGACTGTGTCGTCAGCAAACTTGATAATTGTGTTGTTGTTCCGCTGTGCCACACAGTCATGTGTGTACAGCGAGTAGAGGAGGGGGCTCAGAACACAGCCCTGGGGGGCCCCTATGTTGAGGGTGATGGATGAGGAGGTGCAGTTGCCTGCTCTCACCACCTTGATTGATTGATTGAAAACTTTATTAACAGATTGCAGAATGGGTACAATACAGTACGGCTCAATACAAACAATTGTTATGCAGGGGATGCAGACCAGAAAAATACTTTAGTCTTGTTTACATCAGGGTCCCCCATTTTCAATTCATCAAGACATTTATGACACAGTACAGTACAGTACTGAGAAAGAGATAATAAAAGAATATATATATACATTCGAAGGGGAAGAAACTGTACATTGGGTGTGTGTGTGTGTGTGCGTGCGTGCGTGCGTGTGTGTGTGTGTGTGTGTGCGTGTGTGTGCATGTGTGTGTGCATGTGTGTGCGCGTACGCCTTTGAAAGTGGGTGGTTTTCTCAAAAGTGTGTAATCTTTTAAGGGAGACATTTCATTAAAGAACATCAAAAGACCAAGTCTCCCTTTCTCAAGAGAGACGTTACATAAGAGATGGAGAGGAAAAGAGGGCAAGTAACCAAATAACGAGAGTATGAGATAGTGGGAGGACAACGAGACTGAAGAAGACATGAGAGACATGTAGAATGACAGTGTCTGGACCTGCATGCAGCACAGAGGCCATGTTGGCATGACCCTTGACTCTAACGTCTGTAACGTCAGAGTTGTCTCTCTCTCCCTCAAACAAGCAGGCACTAAAACATTAAAAATTATTAAAAACAACTGCAGACTGTGGCAAAATGGTTGGCTGTTAAATATGTAATGGATACTAATGTATTGAGTTTTAAAGTGCATTGCAAGACGCTCCACATGTCTGGGGTACAAGCTAAAAGCTGATTTTCCTAATTCAGTGAAAACTCTGAGGACCTTAAGTGTATAAGCCAATCACCAGAGCGAGTATGATAAGGTCCAGAGCTCCAGTCCAGTAATGAAGTGATGTAGGGTGGAAGATCACCAATAATGGCTTCGTACAGAAACAGATGCCAGTGCAAGTCATGTCTCTCTACCAGACCTATCACATAGGATACATTGATGGCTACAATAACTAAACCTGAGGGCAGAATGATATACAGAAAAAAATTATAGTAGAAGACAGTGTGAGAGAGACTGGAGAGAAGAGAGTAGTGTACTGTGCAACTAGACATACATTACTTCTACTACTGTATTACACAACTGTAGTCTAATCCAACCTCTGACCTTCAATTTTCTCTCCCTCTCTCTCGCTCTTAGAGAAGCACTAGGGAGGAGATGAGAAATAAAGAGAGGGCTACAATCCCACTACTGTAGCAGTCCAACCTCTAACCTCCAATTCTCTCTATATTTATCCGTCTTTAATGCGCACCCTCTCTATTGATCACTACCCCTCAGAGGCATTAGGAAGCTGAGAGGGAAACACAGAGGGTGAGAGAGTGATTGACAGAATGATAGTAGAATGTAGTGGGGGAAACAAGAGAGTCTATTATGGGGCTTTCAGAGCCGATGCAAGATCGTTTTGAAACCCAGCTTTTTGCTGCACTGAGAAATGTTCTCAGCGAGCTTGCACCTCAGGTGAACTTTCGAGCTGCGTGTTGTGATCCTTGAATTGTACGCAATTCCAACCAAGTGGACATACTAGGTGTGTTTAAACTCTAAGATTAGTTCTTATTATCTGTCCTTCAACTCTTCACTTGAAAACCCCACCTATTGCGCTCTCTCCTCTGATCTCTGATAAAATTTGTGCTGAACCTGAAGTGGCGAGTGCAGAGAAAACCTATATAGTAGTCTCCAGTTCCTAACGCATCTTTTCTAAACATGAATGGTGCAATGTTCTGGTTCTGGTTCTCACAGCCAGTGAGAAAATCTAAAACGTTTTCATGGACCTGCGATTTCCTCCCACAATAAAACACAAATGGCATTGCTGGCTTTTAGAAAAGCCACAGCAGAATCAAGCATTTTGGGGCAGAATCTAGCATTTTAGGTCAGAATAATCACAAAGTAACTTGAAATCCTGGTGGGTCCTTTCTGCCACACTGATGTGCGCAAACATTGAATGTGATGTGGTCTAGCGTCTATCTAAAAGCCGTATTACTCATGTAATTGCTACTATCCGACAACAACTCTCTCTCTCTCCATCTCTCTAGCCCTGTTTATCCCTACATTTCAGAGGCATTACAGAGAAAATGAGTGTGAGTGATGTGACAGAGTATATATATAATATTCATACTAACTAATATTCATAGAGTAATATATATATTAGGGATGTCCGTATCGGCCGATATTGGCATTAAAATGTAATATCGGAAATTATCGGTATCGGTTTTCAAAACAAAAGTTTTTTTTTTTTTTTTTCTTTATTTTACATTTATTTAACCTTTATTTACCCAGGCAAGCAAGTAACAACATTTTATGTACTGTCGAAAGTATGCACAATGTTGTGTTACTTCCACGACAAGAGATATGTAATGTTAATTACCTGAAATTATTCAGTTTTTTGGGGGGGAAAACCCTGCATATATCGGTATCGGTTGATATCGGTATCGTAAATTAAGAGTTGGACAATATCGGTATATCGGATATCGGTAAAAAAGCCAATATCGAACATCCCTAATAGAGCCTAATCCATTTCCTCTATTTGAGACATCGTTCTATGCTATTAGTAGCTTTGCACATGGCTCTTAGTATCAGGCCAATACCAATAGTCCAATACCTGGTATCTGCCCGACAACCCATCCCTAGACGGGACAATTCTGTGTTCTGCCTGTTGTTTTTTGTGTTGTTTTGTTTCAGCTCTTGAAGTGGCATCTTTACAAGTTTTAACATTGAAGTGAACGTGGACATCCTCATCTGTACCCCTCATTACATTAAAGTCAACCCAATATGACAGTGAAGTGAAGACCGAATTAATTCACCTACGACTAGGAATACAGCTTCTGAGCCATTTCTCTCTCTCTCTCTCTCTCTCTCTCTCTCTCTCTCTCTCTCTCTCTCTCTCAGAGGTATAATGTAGAGAAGAGATGAGAGACAGGTGTGTGATTGACAGAATGAGTGTGGAGGACAGTGGGAAGGCAGAGGGGAGTGAGAGCACTACTCTGTGGGTGTTTAATAGCTGTGAAGACCTTTCAGTAGCACACTCTCTTCTCACTGTTCTCTCCATCTTCGTCTCTCTCTCTCTCTCTCTCTCCATCTGTTTATCTCTTCTCTCCCCACCTTCAAATCTCCTTCTCTTTAAGTCACAACAGTAAACAGCTTACACAGCTGGGCCGCAGATAATATCTTCACACTTCCATTTACTACCAGACATCCTTTGCTCATATTCATTCAGGATGCGTTCACACAGAAGATAACAGCGTCGTCCTACGTCCACATTGGCAACATCCCACCAAAGGTTTGAATGAACAAAAGTCTGAAGATTTTCCCTGATACTTATTTCACACAGAGAAGGAGGATACATGAGAGAAAGTGAGAGAGAGAGCATGTGAGAGAGATAGGGAGAGAAAGAGAGACAGAGAGAGCGATAGGGAGAGAGATAGGGAGAGATAGGGAGAGAGAAAGAGACAGAGATATAGGGAGAGAGATAGGGAGAGAGAGAGAGAGAGAGAGAGAGAGAGAGAGAGAGAGAGAGAGAGAGAGAGAGAGAGAGAGAGAAAGAAAGAAAGATCAACACTTTGATGAACATTCTTACTCAGCTGATGTGCCCTTCCTGATGACTTGCCGTACAGAACTTGTAAGTCGCTTTGGATAAAAGCGTCAGCTACTGTAAATGTAAAATGTAAATGTAGATAGGGGGAGAGAGAGAGAGATAGGGAGAGAGAGAGAGATAGATAGAGAGACAGAGATAGAGAGAGCAAGGAGCACCACAGTGAGTCAGTATCTCAGTGTGTTTCCATATCCTGATGCGATGAGTGACGTTAGTCCCCGTCTGTATGACCCCCTGCTGATATCGCAGCATCACTCTGAGCTGTCAATCAACTGACCTTGGCACACAGTGTGTGTGTGTGTGTGTTTACCTGAAAATGTAAAATGTTCCACCGTCAACTAAAAACACACCTCATCAAACAATATAAAGAAAAAAACTCAAAGAAAACGTACTGTCTATTTACTATTATGTACCCCTACTACTCTGCTACTATACTTATACTACTACTTATCATGCTAATAGGTCTAT